>NC_092014.1:28791756-28809256 GCF_042242105.1 Pempheris klunzingeri | reverse complement strand
AAGGGATAAAAAAAAAATGTATTAATAAAATTTAATAATTTAATTAATGGCACTGCATAGTACAAGTGTTTGGATTGTGAATTTTATTCCAGCCCAAAATGACAGTAACATCAGAGTAACAATACAAATGGTGTTTTCTTCATGTCTGTCTGCACTGCTTCTTCTTCTTCTGCTTTTTTTTTTCCAAATATAGGCATCACCTATCAATTTTTTAACATATGCAACTTTGTGTGACATTTTAACTATGACACTACAGTAAACTTACATAATACAATGAAATGGCCAGAATGTAAGTTTTTTTCTAGAAGAGGATTCATTTATTTAATTATCTATTTTACTTTATTAGCCTACCTGGTTTTGGTTTGGTAAGGACCCTCGCTAAAACATCTATTCAGAGCTTGTTGTGGTGACCACTGGAGTATTTTCTCAAAGAGAGAGTTGAATGATCCCAGGAAAAGGGGAAAGGAAAAGCAGAGAAATGGAGTGCGGAAAGAAGGAAAGGAGAGGTGGTGGGAGGAAAGGAGAGAGAATGGACAGAGCTCCTCGACGGGGCTGTGATCCGGATTCACCAGAAAAACCTCGAACACACAGACAGTTAAAAAAGAGAAGAAATCAAAGTACATGAAAGTCTTTACTGTAAACATGTCAGGGTTTTATTTAGCCGCAGATAAATAAAACAAATTATTTTCTTGCTTTTCAAATTCTTTCCATCTCTTTCCCTTCCACCGAAACCACAGGAAATGCTTTCTTTAAAAACAAAGTAATGAAGTTCTTTATAGCTCCAAACATATTCTGTTGAAGAGTCTCATGATAACATGACTCTTGGGCGTCGGGGGGGTTCACCACAACTATAGATCTGGATGTTTGTTTATCCTTTTCAATGTCGTGACTATCCTCTGAGCCCTGAGCAAAAGACACTTCACTTAACATCCAAGTGCTGTTTAGTCATTTAACTGACAATTGTCTACAATTACAAACAGCACAAAAGAATACAGAGGAATAAAATGACGAGGTATCGATAGAATTATTACTATCAGTAGTAGTAGTAATCAATTTTTATTCATCATTGTATTTATTATTAAAAGTATTGTGTCAGAAATGTGTAGTTTATTTCATTTAATCAAGGTTTTCCACAAAATCTAAATGTACGTAACAAATACAGTATAACTCCACATTCATACAGTCTATGTTTGTCCTCATGCTGTTTTTAGTAGGCTCTTTCAGTAATAAGCTTCATGAATAGCAGCAAGCACTTTGCTGGCCTACGTTTGGCCTTCTCAGAGGCCGCCTCATTGGTTGAATTTGTTAGTGCACCTTGAGAGGAAGAGCTGCAGACACTCCTCAAAAGTTCTGTTTGAGGCACTGGGACCCCTGGACAAGCATGACATTGGTTTATCACCTTCATACTTTCATGAGAATTTCTTCTAAACAAAATGCTGATGTGATGTCATGTTTCAGACGTACAGAAAAACTGCAGAAAATGTTAAAGCAGTGGATTTTGTTTGCTATGTGCTTTGGTTTTGGTATTGAAAGGACTTTGTATGCAAAAACCTTAAAACCTCAAATATGCCTATTTGGAATTCTGTTAGAGTTTCCAAACACATTTCTGTTATAAAGTGGTCTAATGGGAAGTTAGAGCACTCCAAAGACAAATAGCCTCCCGTACTGCATAACACTATCCGTGTCTATGTCAGTGTGAATGAAAAATATTTGCTCATGCATTAACACATAAAACATATCATGCTAATTTCTATATTTTGTCACTAAATTTAAAAAAAAAAAAAAAAAACAGGCCAGCAGACCAAACAGAAGACTAGTATTTTGTTTTGGTAATTTGGGTGCTGCTGTATCCCCACTGAGAGTTTACAATCTATTCTTCAGCTCAAAATGTACACATTTTAGACTGCTTCTTGTATTTGTACTTTACTTTTCCCAAATTTTCTCATTTTTTGTTCATGGCAGTGTTTACAGGGCTTTAAAGCATTTAGACTTTCATGTTGGGGAATACATTGATAATGCTTATTATTATATATTACATTTTCTTATGGAAAAGTAATCTGATCTGACCTGTGGGTTGATCACACTGGTGGTTGGTGTTTTCACGTTTTCACATTTATTTAATACTAATTATATAAATACACATTTCTGTGTCTTCAAGTTATAAAAATGTGCACAATACGTTATGATCGTATGCTGATTCGCTTATCTGTAATGTTGAACATGGGTACAAAAAAAAAAAAATGGGTCAAACATTTTTGGCTGTTGTGCCATTTTTTCTTTTTCAGGCTTCACCAAGAACAAGGCTAAAAACTTTACGACATCTGCCGTGTTAAAAACAAGTGTCTATCTGTCAGGAATAATTTATAACACACAGATTCAGGGAACATGATTAATTAAAAACTGGTCTTAATTAACAGCCTCAATCAATGGAGCTCATTATCAACTCTGCTGGAGGTATCACAGGTAGGCCTGCACTCAACACACACACAAGTTCATATTTGCACACGTACACGCGCACATGCCCAGCAGGACATCCCACAAGTAATGACTTATTTTTGGTGGATTTCAAAAGAACTCCTCTGGGTTCAGTACCTTGCCCAAGGGACACACACATTCCCCCACACACAAACACGTCCATACACACACACACACAAACATATGCACACTGGAGTGTCTCAAAAAACCAAAACCACAAAAAAAAAAAAAAAAAAAAGTCTTGGCAAAATTCAAACAAGGAAATTAAAATAAAATAATCTCATAATCAAAGTGAAATGAAGTGAATTTAAATAACTAGAATGAAATTGAATGTTTGCTCTTGATTAATTTAGTGCAGCAGCAGTAGGCCGCTCTGCAAGACACCCCCCCAGAGCTATACCAGAGGACAGGCGTTAAAAAAGGATGGAGTGTAACTTCATGTTCCCTAAAAAAAAACCTCAACCTCAAAACTAACAGAGCTCTGAGCAGTATTATCAGTAACTAGACGGATCCAAAGAGTTCCGGCACCTGAAACTGACTTTAGAACCACACCTTCACAGACATGGACCACAACTACGGTACACTCACATTCACAGCTCATTAGAGTCAGCCTTAGAAACACTTGGCGCACATCCAGGAGTTAGCTCCAACCCATGGCGCTACTGCTCCGCCTGGTGAAATTAGCAGCACCACCATCTTGGCAATAGTCCAGCAGGCTAATTTATAATTGATCACAACAGATGAACATCTGCAGTGGTACATTTTTACATCTCAAAATGAATATATCACATTGTCCTTTATGAAAAGCTCCTCAGTGCCACCCTGTTAAGGTTTAAGGCAGGCGAGAAGGAAAATGTTTCCCATTATAACTGATTTCATTCTGCCCTTCCTACACAACATACATTTATCACTGAATAAAAATACAGTATAGGTAAATATAAATTCAGTCTCTATATATAATAATTAGGTCAACATGCAAAATAAGCATAAAGGTAAATATGTGGCCATTTGAGTAAAACTGGCAAAACAATATATTGTTCCATCTCAACTAAAGAGCTTTGATCTTTAAAATGTAAAATTAACACGCTGCACACGTTGGTGACGAGAAAACTGTGAAAACAGTTTAAACTACATTCTGCATGTCAACCCTAAATATGAGCATTCATCTCTTCCGTATGAGTGATAAAGCACTGAAAATCAAAGTCCTTTCAATTAGCAATTCTAATGACATAAACCCAAGGTTAAGTTAGCGGTGGTTCATGGTGACCAGTGGTGAGAAAAAGACTTGACTCTGGGCAAAACAGTCCACAGCTTCATGAAGCAGTTGGTGTGTGCACAGAGAACATCAAACTTTAAATGAACACAATGTTTTTTTCCTGTAAAGTATCTCTTTACTTTCAAAATACATATTTGATTTTAAGGTCCTGAAAATTGATTTGTAATGCACATTTCTGCTGCTGATTTATATGTGCTTCATTGTAAAAGTGTTGCTCGGGAAAATGGTAGTTGGATAGTCTCTCTCTCTCTCACACACACACACACACACACACACACACACACACACACACTAGCAGCAATGAAGGCAGGTCTTTACTCAGTTATGACTCAATTTGGTGATGTCACTAGTTGATAGCCAATCACATTATGGCACTGGTTGTGTAAGCATGGTGGAGTTCATACATGTTGAGCTAGAGTGCAAGAGAGAGAGTGTGCAAGTGTGTGTGTGCGTGCGTGCGTGTGCGTGCGTGTGCGTGTGCACACTCTTCTCGGGGGGATTTTAGCCAGATGTCAAACTGAAGTTACGGCCACAAACTCAGCTCAGCTGCTGGGCGCCACTTCAAACATTTTCTGTGTGTGTGTGTGTGTGTGTGTGTGTGTGTGTGTCCATGTATGTGTGTATATGCACGCTCACCAGCAGCGCTTTCATCTGCACACCTACGGTGCAACACTGTGGGGGGGCTTGGGCTACTGAGTGCTCACACACACAGGGCTGGGGCTGCATGTTGAGCAGCCCGGCCTGCGTTCACCCTGGTGCACTGCGAGGTGTTAACAGAGCAGAATGCTCTACAATGGCTTCCCAAATACTCCTATTATTACTAGTTTAAGTTTGAAGCTGTAGTCACGTGTGCTTCGCATCTCAGCTTATCCATTGGTTTCTATTGATCTATTATCTATCTAATATTACGCTGATAGCCAACTTAACTTTGACTCTAAACATAGAAACTACAATTAATTAATTATTAAATAAACTAGAATTATTTTTTGTCAAAGTTTTACTCATCATTTATTCAGTCATGTTATGGGGTAACAGTGCAAACTTTTCAAATCAATTAACACTTAAAAGGTATAATTCTTTAGCTTTCAGATTTCCCCACTTATGTAGCTTGTTTTAAAAACTACAAGTCCCAGAGTTCCATCTGAGCCGACATAGAGTATGTATCAAACATGGTTTGGACTTGATTTTTGGAAGTACCAACTGAAGTCAACACTCAAATATTACCTGCTTTATTTTTTTCCTACGTATTCACTTAAATATTGACTTTTTATAATTTAAGATATTTAAGTTTTAGCCCATTGACCATACATTACATGCACTTTGTATGACAATTTTAAACATGTTTTCTTACCTTTCAGTGTGCAGGTTTTTATGTATACATATATTCATTTCCCCACTGCATGAAATGAGACTTGAAACAGCTCTTTTTGTTGCCAAGGTTCCAGTGGTCTGCTGCCATGACGCACGGACATTTGACATTCATTCATTCATTCATGCTCTCAGGGAAATATCAATAACAAATACAAATGTCAATCTGATGATGTTCACTTTATTCTAAGTCTTTGTAAGTTGGTTTTCAGAGCATATTAAAATAAATGGAGCCTGATAACTCCTGGGAAGGTGGACAAAATGCCTGACCTCCCTCCAGAACGATTGTCACAGTGGTATGTTTCAGGAATGACGCTATTATTTTTTTCACTGGCCCGTTGCAGCTTTGTTTAGAATGAATACAACTACATTACAGCAAAAACCATAAATAAGATGAAGTGCTTTGAATGGTTTAGCCATGAGAACACCAAACTGCTGGGTTGAAAAAAGGAAAAAGTGTCTCATGTTGTGTGTTACGGAGTAGTCTAAGCACTGAGACAAAACAGACAGGACCAAACATTCCGGAGACAACCATCTCTGCTCCTGACATTTAAGCTGTGGCTCATAACCAAGCCCCCTGCCTCCAGCGCCCCCAGCCCATGTCATCATTACCCACAACACTGCACGTCCTCCCGCAAAAAATAACAGTTATGTTCTTGTGGCTGATATAGTCAAAGAGCAATCTCCTTTTCATCTTGTCTCTGCCCACACAGGAGGCCTCCGTGAGCGTCAAGAAATAAAATAGAGAACAGAGGAGTGAGACAACAGTGTGATGCAGTGATTTAAACTTTTGGAGAAATCAGACTTTGTCTTCAGCCTACAGCTCCCCCCAGCCAAGCGCCGACCTGCTGGGCCATGTTGAATGTCTTCCTTTTATTCTATTTTTCTCCCCCAGCACCTTGATTGTATTAGCTCATCTAATTCTCAGTCTTTAAACGGTGAAACAATAAATTGCAGTAGGACAACCCCCCCCCCCCCTCCTAAACGGCCTTCCTTCATCTACAGCTCCTACCACAGAAGGGTGTCATTGCCCTGCTACCTACTCCGTATCCTATAAACATCTCTTGCAGATCTATGCAGAGACCTGTGAACCTAAATACAGAAATGTAGTTGATGTAAAGTTGCAAGTATTGATGCAAGTGAACTAATCTTTCAGCAGTGTTGACCCGTTCCTCGGTCATCCTGAGGTGGCACAGCACCCATTTTGGGACCCACTGACTAATGCCCTCACTCTTTGCTTCAAAGATGTGCACTGCATGCATTTAAAGTGAATAAAAGTAAGCAAAGGTGAGTTGCAACTTCCAAGTCAACTAAAGTTCAATGGTAAGTGTTATTCTTAGATAAGCAGGGAAGGGACGTTTAGCCTAAAATAGTAAGTAATTATATTTCTGGCTAAAATTGAGAAGCTGCTGCTTGAATGTTTTCTTCACTGCTCTATGCTGATAATTAGAGAGGACACATAATGGGTTTTGTTAGTGTTGGAGTTTAGCTAACCTGTGCCAACTTACTCACTCGCCCACACGGGTGCGCCCAAACAAATGTTCACATTTGTGCACTCTAATTTTTAACCTAGATGTGTAGCCAGATGCTGCACTGTAGAGGACTTGCTGTAGTACAGGAGAGCGGCACTGCATCACCAGCAGGCTGAGGTAAGGAAATGTTCAGAATTTATTCTCAATTTGAGCTAATATTAATACTTTAAAATGTGCCCTGACCTGCCCTGATACCGATCCTTAGGGTCGGCTTGGGACATCTCATAATGTGAAGCTTAAATCTGACCTCAGGTGGAAAGAAAGACAACTTTAAATGAAGTCGAACTGAAGTGCAGCAACTGCTGCAATAGCTGATCACTGGATATGAGACAACATGTCAGCATGACATGGAAAGTATACCCTCAAGGCAGTAGGTGTTTGTACTTGGCCCGGCTCTTTTCCATCTGACACTCACTGACAACATGTGGCTTAGGCCTTGGTGCCTCAGTCAGCTCATCCCCAGTGTTCTCCTCTTCTCTCCACACTCCCTCGGCTCATCCATCCGATCTATCATCCATCAGCTCCTCTTTCATACCTTCCTTTTTCCTCCTCCACTGTGCTGTTCTTCGTCATTTCCACCCTCTCCTTCCTGCTCTTGGTGATTCCTCCCATGGCTGTTGCTCTGTTACTTGACACAGTGCAGACTGTCAGCGCTGACAGACACGGCACTGTTGTTACTCATCGTGAATGTCATATTAAAAATGTAATCATCTCATATAACTTGCCTTTTCAATACACCAACACCTTCCAACAAAACGATGCCACGTGTTTTAATGCTAGGTTTTTTTAATACCTAAAAGAGATTAGTCTGCAAGTGATTGATTGAAGAGGGTCTAAAGCCAAAGCCTCATATGAAAGAAAAAAGTAGGTACTGCAGATGTACCCAGGAAAGACAGATTTCAAGTAAAGATTAAAAGTCAGTGGTCAATCTGGACTAGTGGGCAACAGGAATGTGGGAAATACAGGTCATCCACAAACTGCAACATACCTCACCTGAATGATGCATAAAGATATGTTGTGCTCAGTACTCTGCATTAAACAGTGGCACCAAAATATGTCGGGGTTTGCACCATTTCTGGGGCAATTTGGCTATCGGAAATAATTAATAATTATCAAAGATAATTAATAATTATATTGTTTAATGAGACTAGTATAAAGTCCTCCTTGATTGGGGCACCAGCTCATTAAACAAGGAAAAAGGTTTACGGGTTCAGTCTCATAAAATAACTAAACTATCAACTTAGTACTATGATTAATAGTTAAATTCGGAGTTCTTAGCAGAATAGATGTTCGGCAATATTCACTCTTGTACAACATTAAAGAAGACAGCATGTGACAGCAAGTAAAAATGTATTAAAACACAGACAAACAAACAATCTAACATGTGAATATACAAAAGAAAGTAAGATGGAGGACTACAAAAAGGTGGGAGAACCAAATGTTGACTCCCCACGAAATGGGTACCAGACACCCTGGTCTACATGTGCTGTAGCTGTTAGCTTAGCTTCATCTCTCGGTCGAGACCTATTTCTAAAACTGTGTGTGTGAGTGTGTAGGATAAAGGTGCCAGGTTAGGAGAGGATGGCTAGTTGCATGCAGGACCCTGTGTCTGTGTGAGCAAACTGACATCAACTCAACTTGATGGCTGCACAGTAAACTACAACACACCACAGTAATCAAACTCAATGACCATTAAAGCAAATCAAAACCAGCACATACAAGATTAAACCATTGCTTAGCCATGTATACAGTCATGCTATGCTATATACGCCCAGTTAGAGTTTGTTACCAGTCCTCAAAAGGGAGAAGAAGAGTCCTTGACCAATGATGGCTGTGAAGCTGAATCCAGGGGTGCACATATGTGTGAAACTAAAGGATTCTGGGAAACTGTGTTCAGAGAGGGAGCCCTTTGTTCAAGACAAAGAAACATGTCCTCACCATTTTGGGTGGGCCCAACAGATATGTAGCAAAACTTCCTCACACAACGCTCCCAATACACACACACACACACACACACACACACACACACACACACACACACACAATTGTTCAGAGCTCCTTACTACAGCTGTCATCCTCAGACTTTGCCATAATGCAACAATACCCCTGGAATACATCAGAGCACCAGCAGCAAGGAGCAGCATATGCTGCAACAATACAGCAATGCAGTAACACACAGTGAAAATATCAGACTGTCAGCCCTGAAAGACCATCCCAGGAAGCTTTTAGCTGAGGCGTTTGATAGTTGACATATTGTTTGGAAGCATGCGAGGCACCGTACAGGTTAACGGTAAATACACACATGCTGTGTGACAGTGTTACTCTTAACATGAAAGCTGTGTTGCTCTAAATGTCCATTTTAGTTTTGCTGCTACTCATAACCGCTCTGTGCTCCGGCACACCTTTGTCTCAGTCTGTGAATGAGAATCTGCACACATGTCCACATGGTAAGACTGATGAGTAACACAACTTCTGTTACTTGCCGTCTTTCTCTGATGACAGGTTGATGCTGGTATGGTAGTCTGGTTATGAGCACATTGAGTGAAATCACCCACCGTGAGGGACATTTGTAACAATTGTTTTGGTTCGTCTTCCTCTACAAACTACACAGACACGTCCAAACTCTTCAACACACATTCTGAAATGTTGTTGGGATTCTGGGAGATGAGTCATGGACACATCCGCCACAAATTTTCATGGGCTGAATTCAGCAAGTTTGGTTACAGAGTCTCAGGTGAGTCACAAGATAGACAATTCTGCCCAGCAACTGAGTCCAGTCAATATGAATTAGAAATACTTGCATCAAAGGTGATGCCATCCTGAAGGCTTTAGAAAGGGGGCCTTAGAGTGCCTCGGGCTGAGTGCCATAAATACAGTAGAGGAGTCAAAAAGTAGAGATTATTGGCTTTGGTCCTTTCATGGAATTCATTGCTGATAAGAAAACTAGAGAATAGACGCTAGCCTGATCCTTTAAGACTGCAAAAGCTCTGTGAAAGATCCATGTACGGGACTGACACAAACACAGTAACATATCCAAGCAAAGTCTTTGCAAAGAGGACACACAGTGATATTCACATCACATGGCTGTGTAAATATCAGCACTGTAGCTACAAAGGTCCAGGAGCTGTCAAAATCAATTGAGCAAATGTTGCAGCAGCATGTCTACAATTGTAACACAAGTACAAAATATGCAAAAACATCATCACAGTCCATGATCTGTCTACTGCTCACAACTTGAATCCATCCACAAATCAGCTGTCTTTGTAGATTTAGCGTCACCTTGTTCCTCAACCATTATGCTTCTGTCATGGTTCTGCACCACAACAGATGCACTCAATGAGACCAAATGAAAACACAGATCCTATGGATATGAGAACAAAGAATTACTGAGAGACTGATGGAAAAAAAACCCTCAACATCCACTAAAATAATTGTTATTTCCACCAACCACTTTGCCGAGAGAGGAGGAATGGTAAAAAAAAATAAAACAAGAGTAAGATGGAGAATAAGAGAGGTGGGGAGATGCAGGAACAGTGAGGAAGAGAGATAATAAAGATAGTTGGAGAGGATTAAGAGTATACACGGTGAAACGACAAAGAGTTTGGGGAGGACAGAAAATAAAGGCAAAACTAGAAAGAAGAAGAAGAAGACAGAGTGAGCTGGATGAAGAAAGAATCACATTGGAAAATAATGAAATGAAAACAGAATAATGGAGAGATTTGGAAGAAAGACAGACAGATGGAAGGGAAAGAAAAAAGGAGGGACACAACAGAGAGGAGAGAGATTTGGTTCATAGTCACAGTAGCAGATCCCTCACTGGTCTTTCCATCTTGTAATTCAGACTCCTCTGTTCCTCTCCTTCTCTGACTCTCCTTATGGGTGACAGTCGGGTGTCTCTATTTGGTGCCAATTACAGATTGTTCGGCGTTGGCGTGGCGCTGAGATTCAAGGCTGTGGAGTCTCCGGCCCCCACAGCTCCCAATTTACCCATCAAACACTCCATCCACAATCCAACCACTTAGGAAAGTTACACTGCTCCTTAATAACTCCCTCACTGGTCGTTATTGCTGGAGGGAATAAAGTGAAAGAGCAACCTTTTGTTTGGTGAGTGAAGCATGAATGAAACTGAACAACGGTTCTGCTCAACTCCGGGCTGTAATGAAGGGGAAGATAATTTTTTATTGTTCCCTAAGTGCTCAAGACTAATTTTCAAAGGATTTTTCTTAAACTTTACAAGGGATGGGCAAAATAAGTTCTTGATAGAAAAAGGACTTTGAAGTAATTCGCAAGCACTGCTACAATCCTGGGTTTTATTAGACTCAATGACAATTAGCGGCCTTTGTAAGCAATAGATGAGCTGCTGGCAATCAGCAGTTTGATATGTGAGGTTTCAAAGCCACGTGAGGTGACTCTGTGCTCCACAGAGGCCAAATTATCTGTGCTTAAATTAAGATTTTTACAATGTGAAGGAGAGCACTTCTGGAAAATCAAGGCGGCACAAGAAAAGTTCATCAAACTATCTTCAAAGTCAACGTGTCAAGGTCATTTAGGTTGCACAGCAAAACATGGTACACACACAGAATATATATACAAATAATCTGATTTAGAATATGATACAATTAATTGAAAAATATATTTATATAAACTATATTTATAACTATTTTTGCATCCATTGAAAAATATCTATATGGAGAGTCACTCACATAGAAATTCTGAAATACTGTGAATCTTTTCTGTGTGCATTCATCAATATTCAGACTAATCTGACCACCCTGACCCCGTTCCCCTCGCTTTCACCCTCGCTACATAAAGGGCACACTGCACCCTGTGCATTGGCTCTGGCAGGAACATCCACTGTAGACGAAGGTCTAAACAGAAAACTCACAGGTAGGTAGTACGGTGAGGGCCCATGTCTATATAGATTTTATTTTTTTTATTTACCAGCAAAAGCACTGACAGGACACTAGGATGAAGCATTCTGTGGGGAGAGTAAAAAGAAAAAGGGTTTTGTTACTAATGACAACATATCACCACTCTGCTGTATGATAGACTGGTATTGCCCCTTTGCCTTTAATTATCTATCTATCTCTTTTTGTCTGACATCATTTTTTTTCCACCATGAGCACCAACAAGTGATGCTTGCGTGTGGATGGACATTAGCTGGTAAGCTAACTTAACAGGGGGTTGACTTCACAGCTAATAACAAAGCTCACAGCACATAGGCTCATTAGAGCACAACAATGTCAGCAACATTTAGTGTCTGGCCGATCTGCTCCCGTAACGGACTTCTCTTTCTTCTGATAGTTTCCGTCTGACACAACACAAAGGTCCAGAGAGATGGACGCCGTCAGAACAAGCTTCGTGTTCCATTTTCTTGGTTACCAAAGCCAAATATGATTGATTGCCTGAAAAGGAGGGACAAGGACCAGTGCCTTTCTGAAAAGGTCAGAGATTGTCAACTAGACTGCTCTGACAAAAACATGTGGTATGCTGTCCACCTGAGCACAGCCAACTATTTTGTCTCGTCTTCCCCCATCAGGGCACAATGAACTAAAATGAAGGAATCATGAAATAAAAGCAAGCTGACAAACACTTATCGCCAAAGATTTCATTGACAAAATTAACAGTGCACTCCAGAAACAGAGTTTACTATGTGTACAATCACAGTTTGAGCCAAATAAACATTAAAAATGTTGACGTATCATAAAGCATATTTTATTGCCGTTTATTTGTGTGAGAACTCAACCAAAGGATTCTCCTGCTCTGTAGACCCAAACATCTGGGAGCCTGAATAACTTTCTCAGTATAAGTTTCTCAGTGACTTTCAGTGGAATGAACGGGACACAGTACCCAGTCATCTTTGCTCAGGACATCTTCTCAGTCCACCACATTAAAATGGTAAATGGACTGTACTTATATAGAGCATTGCTAGTCTTTTAGTCCACTTACAGAGCTTTAACGCTATGTTCACCCATTCACACATCATTCATTCACTGACTGCCCTCAGGAGGAAGCTAGTCATTCACATGCACACTTACAAACTGGAACACATCTTCTGCAGCAATTCAGGGTTCAAACCTCTGATTGTTGGATGGTCCACTGAGCCAAAGCTGCCCAAACCAAACTTCAAAACATTTCTTTGGGCATCTGTTGACATCCATGTGTTTTTTTATGATACAGGAAGTTGAAACATACTTAGCCGGTAATGTCCGTAAATTCTGGCAATGTTGTTCAGTTAGACCACCACAACAACTGTTGGTTGTATGGTTATGAAATTTCCTAACTTCATGATAACATGTTTGAGCTTTGGTGAACCCGCTGACCTTTCAGCTATCAAGTCCAACTCTTTGGTTTACAACCAATAAAGGCAATACTAAGATGCTGACCATGGCCAACCTGCTAAACATTATTATGTTAACAATGTCACATGAGCACGTAGCATACAGACTATAGCATTTAGCTCAAAGCACTGCTGAGTGAAGTACAGCCTCACAGAGCTACTCAGACTTCTGTGTTTATCAGCATGTATGATGTCTGTACCTATTACAGGCAAATAGACCTTATATTTTATATATAGCTTATAGTTTAGGGCTATATATAAACTACCCCCCCCCCCTCTCTGTCCAACCTCCACGACAGAAAGCCCCCCACCTCTAAGCCTGGTTCTGTTTGAGGTTTCTTCCTGTTAAAGGGGAGTTTTTACTGCCACTGTTCCTCAGTATAATATCTGGTGCTGCTCATGTGGGGATTCTTGAATCCTTAATTTTGAATTCCTGAATCTTTGGGTCTCTCTCTCTAATTAAAGAGTTTGGTCTAGACCTGCTCTTTATGTAAAGCTTTTTGAGATAACGCTGTTGTGCATTGGTGCTATATAAATAAAGATTGATTGATTGATCGATTGTCCAATGAGGACGATCCAGAGTTACCTTCAGATTTGCTGACTTTGCAAGTCAGTGACTTGTGATTTCCTCGCACCTTTCAGAGAAAATCACAGAAATTGACACTATTGACACTTTGTGCATATGCTGGTGTTGTAAAAGCAATCTAATAATGGGAGAAAACGACAATCGACATGAAATGGACATTTTCCAGCTTAAAGTTGTATTGGCTCGAGGTATAACCTTGCAAACAGATTCACTCAATTTTAGTGTCACAACAAAAGACCATTAGTTTTTAAAGTTTAAAATGTAAAAGTGCTTCAGTGATTCAGTTGGCATTGTGAGGCTGAAGTGTTGATAGCTTGAATCCACCTTGCCACCTTTCTGTTTCTATAACAACCTACCCCCCTTCTACACTACACACAGAGCTGTCAGTCCTGTTTTCACAAACGGGTGCCATTCACATCTTTTATTTATTATATTTTCATATCCACTTAATATCTGTGTTATTGGATTTTTATCCACAGCATCCATTTTTATGTTTTTCACTTTGCAACGTTATTAGTTTAGTGATCCTGCTATTATATTTCCTTTGTCTTTATTTTTCCCCGTTTATTTTTTATGCTCCATATTTTTCATGCATTAAAATGTCTAAATCACAACAATGGCATTTAACAGCAATTCATACTGTTCTATTCAGGAGTGCGTGGACCTGCCAGGGCCCTGTCATGGCCCAGCTAGCAATTCTAGGTTGGCTGCATCTGTATGTCTCAAAATTTGAATGCAGTGTAAAAAAAATTCTAATGCTAAAAGAAAACATCAAATCTTGTTGTAAAACGCTTTGATGTACCAAAACACATACTAAAGCTTAGCGCCTCATGTTCTCACTATGTCAAGATTGCAGATTGGCCATGGGCAAGATGCTAGTTACTCCCACATAGAGGATGAAGTATGTGGTAATGATGCTGGTTCTCAGTTGGAGTGATTTTATTTCCAGTCTCTATTTCTAGTTTGGGTGATGTACATGATAAGAGTGTTTGTGGGCTTTAATGGTGCTACATTCAAGGATCATTAAAACATATTTCTGACATTCAAGTGTAGATAGAAAACCAAGGCTGATCACTTTTTTGCAGTCACAGGCGCTAGACTTTGGTTCAACCAGCCAGCCAAAGGCTGCTTTTATGTCATGTTCTTTTATTGCTTCGACATCACTTCTGTTACCAGCTGTACTTTTATATTTCTTACCTTGTTTTCAGTTTTCCTGCTGCTGATTTCGCTGTCTGTCTTATTCAACATTTTGGCCACATAGGCTGTAGTCTGAGTTACTCTTCACTCTCTGATCTTTAGGTCTTAAAGACATTTTGCAAACTTTTAGTTGCAACCAAATGCTGTGTAAAATTTTAGGAGAATTTCCAAAAACAAACCAAAACAAAAAGCGGATCAGTGTGTCACCTGGTGGACAGCATACCATAAACGCTGGGTCATTACTGCAGTGGCCCATGTGCGGATCCTGCCCGGCCCCTTGGCTACATGTCATCCTCTCTTGTCACCCCTGCCTTCTCTATCTCTTTAGGTCCTGACCATGAAGCAGAAAAGGCCAAGAAATAATCTTTAAAAAATTGCCAGCATGTCAAATTAATGCACTGTATATTTTTGTGTCACTAGAAGTGGCATCATTTTACTGCAAATGTCGTAGGAAGCCACTTAAACCATATGCATTCCAAACTCTATAATCTCTAATGATAAATACCAAATAAAGACATTAAAATATTTATTCCATTAGGACACCTTTAGACAATGAAACATCAATATGTAAATTTTGTAAAGTTTATTTATGCATTTATCAGTATGTATATCATTGTGAATGGTGACCTGTAATGGTTGCATATATTCAAGGAAATGTTTAACCATTAGAGATCCCATTCACTTTGTAGAATAATCTAGTTTTATTCAGAATTTGTCAAACACAGTTAAATGTATCTTATTAGGTTGTAAAACATTTTATTTTAACATTTATAACAGTGACTATAACAAGTGACTGTTCTCCTCGCCCAATGTCCACAATCAGGTTTGCAGCATTGGCAACAGATGTTATGTGTTTTGTTTTGCTTGCATCTTCTCCAAGCCTGGTGCTGCCTCCATTTTGGTGTAGCTGCGGGACAGCGGAGTATTGTGGAGCGTAGCATGGCGTGTCGCAGGGCAGCAGAGCTCATCTGCATCAGCCAAGAACACAATATCTGGATGATACATAGTCTCTGATGAAAGTAGCTGTTGCCGATAAAATGGCATATGCAAATGAAACTGGAGGCCACTCATAACATCTCTTTGACAGAGAAAACGATAGTTGCTAAGCAACCAAGATAACTGTGGGGAATTATGCTTGGTCAATAGTGAATAGCTGAAATGGGTAACAAATATCATATTTTATTTTATTTTTACGCAATTTATATAAACTATTTAAAATGAAAATACAGACACTGTAAGTAAAAAACCAGGGATCAGCAGCATTGTGTTTTTTAATTCAACAAAGTTATTACATATATACTATCGAAAATTATCAAAATAACCACAGCAATGCTGGGGATAAGTAGCTGTAAACACAAACTACAAAGCTATGGCTGCGGGGAATGTATTTTATTAGTTATCTCATTAAAACACAGAAATGTTCACCTCATGGTAGTTCTACATGAAAAACTATGAATGTCTGCACTTAGTTTCATGGAAATCCATGCAATACTTGTTGAAACATTTAACACCAAACCAAAAATGTCTACGTCATGCATGACAGGATTAAGCTGCTTGTGGGCCACAGGGAAAAAATGTCCTGTGCACCACAAACTAACATGATGAGCATCATCAACATCACATAAAATAACCCTGATATTAAATATATCAATGAATGATACACAGCTATGTCCTACTGTCTGTTCTTTTTTTTTGTATTTTATTTTTATTTACGTTTGGCTGGCCACATAATGTAGATTACAATCCATGTTTGATAATTGTTTGTTAATTAAGACCAAAATCCAAAATATTCTTCACAAATATTGGACTGCTGTTAAAGAAAGATATTCATATTCATTTAATTTTTATCTTGGAAACACTGCAACCACATAGATTCATTTCTTTCTCATTTTCAAGAACAGACAATAAAAAAACATGTTAACAGCTAATTCGCTGGTACATTTTGCCTCCTTAAGCCATTTTCCCCATAGTTGCAGAGACTAACTATTATTCCCACAGAGGGATACTACTGTGCCCCAAGTTTTGTTATATCTAACCAATTTGTTTAGAACAGGCTCGATGTAATTTTAGCAACTGAAATATTAAAAATAGTAAGACACAGAGCCTCAAGATTACATAAGAACTGTGCAACTACTATAACTCTGCAATACTACAATACAACTTATATTATCACAAGGTTTTCTTCCATACAGACTTACAGTAGCCCTTGCTGCCACTGAGAGTTAAAGATTCCAGGGCAGTTGGGCAAAAAGTCATCAACTGGAGACCGTAAATGTCTGTACAAGATTTCATCCAATAACTCATCCACTAGTTTCAGCCTGGACCAAAGTGGTGGGCCGACAGATGAACTGACATTAACGTGTGCAGAGCTCTGCTGCTTGGGACAAATGCTATTTATCAATTTATGTTGACTAATCATGTAGCACAGAAATGATGGCTGTTTTTCCAACCACTACTAACCATTACAAAGTAAAAAAAAAGTGCCACTTGGGCTTTATCCCGTGCTGGGTCCAAGAGTAAATGACAAACAACCTTAAAAAGGTTCAAAGATGGGCGGAAAGGAGAGGAGGAGAGGAGAGGAGAAGAAGAAAAGTATTGAACTACCATCGCCAAGGACATGGCAGGGTGTGGTGCTGCGATACTCAGCATGACGTCTGCTTCTGTGAAGAAATTGGTTCAAGGATGCAAGAACATTAATAAATGATGCTGCACACACAAACACACTC
>NC_092014.1:28674256-28786756 GCF_042242105.1 Pempheris klunzingeri | reverse complement strand
TGCAAGAGCTTGTTAAAGAAAAAGTGTGTGATTCAAAAGAACCCCGTGTACTTTTTGATAAGTAATAGAGCTCTGAAGCAAGGTTTTCATTGATGGAGTTCCTGGTCAGTTTGTATCAAGGACACACGCAACAACATGATGCACATTCCCATTGATGGTTTCAAGCTGTTGAATGAACAGTTTTATTATGAGAACATCTTGCATAAAGATCACGTAAAGAACTCTTAAAAGATCCACTAGTTTGAATGCATCTAACAAAAGACCAGGAGTTCCCCCAGGACAACACAAGCAACTCACAGGATTTGCAGTAACTCTGATAAATTCCTGAAAGAACCTGTTGAATCTGACCAGGGAAGCTCCGCCGACGAAGCCCTGCAGCAGCAGCTTCTTAGACAAACCGGTAAATATGAGGTTTCTTCTGCATCGTTAACAACTTTTTTCTTATTAACGCATTAAATGTTGAAAACATAAAAATGTAAAAAGTGAGCAGCTAATGTGCAGTACTGAATTCATGCATAATTATTCCCACATACACACTAACAAATGCATGCACCACAACCTGCCTACACACTGTCAAAGCCCTTGGCAGCCGTTACTGTACAGATCAGATAATTATTTCATTATAATCCACCTCCAAGCACAGTCATCAGTTCTACTTGTTAAACCACTGCTGTACTTTTGCTTCTTTTAGATAAGGTTCCCCTGCACTGTGGTTTGTGACTACTGTAGTTTCTGAAACAGGCCCAGTCTGTGGCAGAACTTCTGCTCTCTGGTTTGTGTTTGCTCTTTTTGATCATAATTGTTATGGCACTCTTGTGCAAGCAACCTTTTTATTTCTTTCCGCCCTAGAATCGGTGCTGCTATTGTTTTGCTTGCACACAGAACATTTTGCATTGAGGGAGCGCTCGGTGTAATTCAGAGGCCTGGCGGCGTCCTACCTAGTTAGGTGGCATCAGCCTAATGATCTCGTGAAAGCACATCTTGTCATCTTGCTGTTTTCAGTTCAGCACAGCAGTCTCAGTATGTGAATACACATTTGAAATGCCGATCTACAAAGCGAGTTAACACTATGACAAGGTTATTGTTGTTTACCAGTTTGCCCTTAAACAGAAGTGGTACATGGTCTGTATTTGTATACTTTCTAGTCATTTCAGCTACTCAAAGCGCTTTCACATCACATCCTCATTCACACGTCATTCATTCATAAGTTGGAGGACACTGTTCTTTCACACACTGAAGCTGCATCAGGAGCAAGTCGGGGTTCAGTGTCTTGCCCAAGGACACTTTGACATACCGACTCATACCTCGAACCACTGACCTTTCCGATTGAGGGACGACACACTCTACCGCTGAGCCACAGCCGCCCATCCAAATGGTCCAAATGAAAGATATGTCTGGCATCAAGTGCTGGTGAAATATCAGCAGCTTCCAGTAAAATTCTGCCAAATCAGACCCAAAAACCAACTTTGTACGTTTGTGCGACACCGATTAATATGACGTTAGTTACTGTATAATAATTCTAGTGATATCGAACATGAGTGACAGAAAAACATCTCTGCAGCTGTTGTGTCCATGTAACTCAGACAATGAAATGTTGACCATCCCTCCTAGTGTGTATCCAGATAGCCATCACGGTGTATTGTCTGTTTTTACATTACACTCTCTCCAGGTAAGCCTCTGATTTGCACTGTAATCCTCTACTTGGCATGGCAGGCAGGCAGGCTACCTGCCTCTGTGCTTCTCTGTGTGTGTGTGTGTGTGTCTGGTGGAAACTTTCTGTGTCTGTGATTGTATGTATGAGAGTGTGTCAGTGTGCCATTATGCATGTGTGCACAATAGGAGGACTCTGTGTGATGCTGTGTGTGCGAGTGTGTGTTTGTGAGCGTGTGCGTGTGTGTATTGACATGCTAGGCTGCATTTCATCTCAGGGCTTAGGGCTCATCTTGGAATGGCAGGGACCCAGGTGTTATTTAGAATTAAGGCAGACTAACACACACAGACACACACACACTCACACAAACAATAGTGAACACTGATTATACGGCTATCATTCTGTCTGGACGCAGACAAACACTCAAACACACACACACACAGCTTGTGGTTCTGCACAGGACAGTGGTTTCTGGTGTATGCTTTAATAGAACAGCAAGTAAAGCCAGCAGCACGCCAGAGGACAGCTGGCACATTTACTACTTCACAATTGTCTTCTGTATCTGTATCCCTCTCTCTCTCCCTCTCTCTGTCTCTCTGCCCCCCCCCCCCCCTCTCTCTCTCTCTCTGATGGACTGCTGCAGTGTTTAAAGGGCCAGCAGGTCAGCAGGTGCAACACTGTCAGTCTGTGTTCCAGAAAAATTTGCTTCAGCTTTTGTCACCTATTGGTTTCGTTTTTTCATTTCCTAAAACAAATCCGCACACTGTCCGCGCAGAAAGCATTCCAAAGTTTTTCAATCATCAGTTTCACACTCGTCTGAGGGACCAGATACCCAGATAACTCTAAAGGTTCACGGTTCACCTGTGCCAAATGCTTGCAGAGTATTTCTTACACCACAAGTCTTCTGCTTTACAATAGTAACTACAGTGAGTGTGGGCAACAAAAGAGAGAGAAACTAATGAAGGTAAATAGGGAAAAATACCATGAACAGAGGCTCAGCGGACAGAGGAGAGGAAAAAGGATGGTGAGAGAAAGGGAGGGAAGGAGAAAGAACTACAAAGAAACAAGAGGAAAACGGGAAAAGGAAGGAAGCGAAAGACTGAGGAGGATGTCAACTCAGAAAGAGACTGATGAGAATGAGGGAGAGAGAAGATGTAAAGGGAGGAGGAGAGGGCAAAAGAGAATGAATAAAACTGGAAAGGGGGAAACATGATGAAAGAAAAATGAAGGGTGAAGAACAAGAGAGCAGGACAAGAGAGGGCGATAGGATTAGAATCAGGAGAGAGGGAATTAAGTCTTTGAGGGGCTGGATTCCCAAATCAAAAATACTTTGTTTTCCCACACATGTCCGCCCAGTGCTAAATGACAAAAGCGCTCACAGACAAACCAACATCCCATCCGTGCAATTGGCTGAAATTAATCATCTGGGGCGAGTCTGCTAGCTTTTTACAGCGCCCTTGACAAGGGCCTCTTTAATGAGGTCTGCACACACAGACACACACCGAGTCTTGTTTCTGGGTCCACACTGGAGTCCCAAGACATAATCAACTCTTTCTTTTAGGGGGCTTATCATTTTACACGGGAATGTGTCAGCTATGTTACAATCATGAGCCTGCTGCATCTAAGGCATTTTATCTCTCTGGGGTTTAAACAGTACAAGATAATATGAGAAACTGCTCTGATAGCTATGGCACCAAAGTTCTGATCAGTGCATCCATTTTTCTATCTGAGTCTGAGTCCCAGTGGCTGCAGGCTTAGCGAGATGCCACCAGCTGCTCCCCAGGGATCCAAAAAACGGATCTGGCTTTTGTGTCCGGAGGCATCTAGTTCAGATGCCCGATCCACCAAGCGATCCCCTCCCACACCTTATCTCTGAGGGTGAGCCAGCTTAAGACCATCCGTGGAGTTCTCAACATAGATTAACTAGTTAACTGAGAGCTGAGCCTGGAGGCGAACAAAAATAATGACTACTTATGCAACCTATGCACCAGTATTCCCAAAATAATTCACCTTTTACTTTCTTACATGTGATGTATGAGTCAAGTCTCCTTTGTCCCTGGGAGATTATAAAATCCAATATATGCTCACTAACACTTGTCTCTGATCAAATCAGGGAGTGCAAGCTGTCAAGTTATTAACGCTGCAAAAAAGCCACATGATTACATTCACAGCTGACATTACAAATATGCCTCAGCATGTGTCAAAGTTTCGGATTTTCAGACACCAGTATCAGCCTGTAATTTTCATTCTTTTCAAATTGCCAGGTAACACCTCGTCTTCCCTGAACCAATCACAGATTTCCTGACAAATCCTCTTTTATTAGTATGTTATAGTTTCAGCTGCTGCTTGATTTGCCTGCTTTGCCTTAAAGGAAAGCTTATTTTCATTAGCACATGGGGGCTGCTGGTCAAAATGATTCATTCCAGAGTTTCTCCCCATGTATGACACAGATCAGATGTGAAAATACAGTGGGGGCGTGCAAACAAGGGAGAAACTCATATTTCTGACATGTGTTTTATTCATGGGAAAATGCCACACACCAGACAGCACCTTTTTCACGTTTGTAATAAAAGCCACACTTGAATTGCACCCCCATTGCCTCAACTGATACTCCTGCCGCCGCCCCCCCCCCCGGCCATCTGCCATTCTCCCATTCGAACATCCTGGCTGAACATTACACATAAACTATCCTGGGCCAGAGTATGCAGCATTGCAGTCTCCCCAAAAATCTCTATATCTTTAAGATATGTATAATCTATAATCAGCTGAACAATCCAACGATATGAACGCATCAATGGTTGAACAACAGTCTTACCGCCTTGGAAGGACAGAAATAAGAAATAACATTCCAGCGGCAATTTCTATTATCAAACAATTGGCATTAAAAAGTCTGTTTGTTCATTTCACAGGTGTTGTGCCCTGTTTCTCTTTTCCACCTGCCTTCCTGCGGAACACAAACCAACAGAAGTGCACGCATGGACACATTCCCACCACGATAACAACCTGCCCTGACTGTCGGTGAAATCAGTGCACCCACCTCGACATACCGTGGAACAGACAGCTGTCAAGCCCCGTCAGGAACCCCATAATACCATAACTGACGTTTCTAAACAACTCTCTCTGCCTGCACCCCAGAGACGGGCACATTTCCCCACCGGCTGAAGTACTTACACAGGCAGCACTATTGCAAACGCTTTATTTATTTTTCTTTGTTCCCTTATTATTGCCTTATTTATTATTAACTGCTGTTTTAACTGCTGTTATTCATCACTGTCAGTACGACTTATTGTATGAAAGAGGACTTTCTCACAATAAACATACATAAAAACACGTGTGTCATTATCAACAGATTTCCACAGGAATATTTGATTACATTATCTAAATGGTAATTGCATGATATTATTATTATCATTACTATTAGGACTTTCACTTCATTTGTTTTGCTTTATGTGTGTCGTATGTTAAGTCTTGTATGTCGTCCTGTTTAGCTCTGTAAATGGTAAATGGTCTGTATTTGTATGGCACCTTTCTAGTCATTTTGACAACTCCAAACACTTTTACATCACATCCTCATTCACCCAACATTCATACAGGAGGAATCTCAGTTGGAGGTTATTGTGTCACACACATTCACACACTGAAGCTGTGCTTCACCAGCAAGTTAGGGTTCAGTGTCTTGGCCAAGGACACTTCGACATGAGGACTTGGAGGAGTTGGGGATCTACCGACGATCTGCCGAATGATGGACGACCCGCTCTACCTCTGAGCCTCTGAGTCTGTCTGTCCTTGTGTGTTTCATCTGTCTGTCTGTTTCTATCATCGTATCTGTGAAGTCACTACTGTTGTTTTTGCACAGATAAAAAAAAAAAAAAGACTGTAGGACTGCATGAGTCTCTGGTTTACAAGAGTGTGATTCATTCTCCAGACTAAATTGGGTAATTACAATTATTACTTTACCTATTCCTCAACTTTCATCTCGACTGGAGCAACCATGTGAGAGATTTTCCCCCTCAGACTCTGTTATTAATTTGTTTTTCAGCAGCATCAAAGGTGATTTGATAATACCAGTGTTTTTTGAGGAGAAACCATCTTTGCAAATGATTTGAGTGTCAGTCGCACCGCCTGACTGCAAATGAATCACACAATTTCATTTTCTGCTAAACCTGCTGAAGGCCACGTGCTGGCTGGTGTTATGTTCTGTGATGCAGAAATTCCCAGTGTTGCCGGCTTGCTCCATGCACCTTGTTAGCGGCTGAGGTTGTGCTACATTACTTTTTCAGGCAGCTGATGAGATGAGGCTCCGTTTCTTTAATGGTGCTGTGCTTTATTTTCTTGCCCTTTCTGATGCCATATTGAACTTCAGAGTGCTGTCAGCATTGGAAACAACCTATTTGTATTCAAGAGCAGTTGACCAAACGACCCATCATCTCACCTTTACCTGTAATTTGGCTTTGGTTTAAAACTATTAGCAGTCATGTCATAGACTATGGCAGACATTTTATTGCCCTTGTCACTGTGTACTTTTAAGTCTGTCCAAAAGGTTTTTTTATAGAGGATGATATGATGCAGCTTTGCTCTATCTGAATGCAATCTGGTCACCCAGGGTGAATTTAATGTCAGTAGGAAGGCTTTCCAAGAGTCCTAATGAGAAGCTTGGCTTAGCTTTGATTGGAGCCACTGCTTTGAGAAATAACAAGGCCACTTTTGGCTGCGATCAATCTAGTGGATAAACCACTTCCCTGACGAGCGGATTGAACACCGCTTGATTGCAGGTGATCAAATCCCTCCTTGGTGATGGCATCTGCAGCTTGTTGTTGTAATTTTTCATTTATTTTTAATTGCTTGGTTTGTTTGTCATTTGACCTGCTAGCAGCAGGCCCTCAGGCTGGCGATGCCATCAGTCAGTCTTTCCAACACTGCTCAGATTGTGTTGAAAGCTGCCATGGACATTCACAGCCCTGACCTTCCGTCTGGTACCACCAGTAAGCCAGATTTTCCACTTGACCAACACTTGTCCTAAAGGTGTCTTCCAGACAAATGCTGTGAATATTCGTGGCACCAGAAGATGCTAATATCTTTGGTGGCCCTCTGACCTTTACAACTAAGTACAATGGAAAGATTCCATTAAAATCTGTACCTGCCATTTCGTTAATGTCCAGAACCTTGTGAATATTTTAGCTTATCAATTTAACAGTTCTGCTTTCAAGCTTGACTGGAAACCTCCAAGTCCACTCTGTTGGTCTCTCTTCATAACTTGGAATCGTGGAGCGTGGTTACATAATGAGGTGTCTTTTGCAAATGAACAATCTTTGTCAAAGGTATCTTGAAGTAAGCACAGACATTAGCCCAAAGTTGCATTTCGGATGTTTGTCATTTCAACTGATCGAAGCAACAGTCAGCAGCTAAAACTGTAAAGCTGCCAACGTTACACGAATGCTTTCATTACTCTTTGCTAACAAAAACAAGGTTCAATAAGAGAATGATTAGCATCACAGCTTACTGAATCAGGTATTTTCCATCCTCTTTCTTCCGATTTCATTTCACTTTAATCTGCTTTGTTGGTATGGATGACTGGTAGAAATGAAATTGGACTCAACAGGAAACATCTGTTATACTTGATATAAGTGTGTGTGTGTGTGTGTGTGTGTGTGTGTGAGGGAGAGAGAGAGTGGCATGTGTACATGAACATTACTGAAAAGCTTTAGCCCTGCTGGTGCAGCAACAGTTGGTTGAGCTGAGATGTGACCGATCCTTTTAAAGGCTCTAATTACTGATTATCATAGCACATATAGGAGGGCTGTTTGCATCAGCATCTGCACTTGCTGTCATGTTTATGTCTCTCCTGTGCTGCATGTACACAATATATACCTGTGTGTGAGCGATCACAGCGTACACGGCGTGTTTGTGTGTGCAGCAGCACAGAGAGTTATGGCTGATATAAATCAAGCCTTCTAATTGGTCAGGAGCTATAATCGCAGCAGGAGGTCCCACCTCAGGCTGCTGTTAATTGGCCACCTGCCGTGTAAGCTCAGCACACCGTTGGTCCAAACTAGGAGTCGCACCGGAGCATCAACAGGTGTGCATGCTTGTGTGCTGAGAGAGTGTGCTTTTCTCCCTTTATGTATGTATTGTGTTTCTTTCAGCAGCGTAGGCGCATGCATCGTGCATGTGTTTGTGTGTGTTCTTAACACAGGAGGTTGATTAAAGGTTGTTTATAGCACACTGTCTGTTGCAAATTAGCCTTGGCTTCGCAGGTCTTTTTGCTCCCACAAGCTGGGACAGACGACAGGAAATTTACCTTGCTGAGTGTAAATGAGCTGATATGTACGTGCGTGTGTTTTTTGTGCACATTTGCAATCTCGGATAAAGCAAAATGATTATCCTTTCTAAATGTCAAACTCGAAAGGGCTTTTCAAACGGTCTTCCTTTTCAGAAACATCAGCAATAATAATGTCACAGCTGAGAGAGAAGATACTAATTGTCAAGGAGTGAAACTATAAATTCAGTTCTAGATTTAACTACTTAGTATTCATTTTGAAAAGCATTTAGGATGTTACATTACAGAAATCATGTGCACATCCACAACACCCCAGTGGGATAGGTGCTGTGGATCTGATAAAGTCATTAATAACATTAAAGGGAGCTGTGATTCCAGTCTGTGGGTACTCTTAGGATTGCAGCGTTAATGATGTGCTCTTTCTCAGCCAATGAGAATGTGGGAACACCCGCCCATTAACGTCAGAATTAGTGCTTATTGCAACTTATTGCAACCTTATGTGGAATGATTTAAAGGCAGGGTCTGCAACTTTGAAGATAGTAGGAAGAGTAGCCAGATTTTTAAAGTATCCAACCGAAAATACCCCCCCACTCACTGTTTGTTTGGTATCCTTTGGCCGAAACATCAAGAATCAACCAGAAGATGTTAACGGTGTCTCTTTTCTTTGCTAAACATGCAGGTCCTTTGTACAGAACGGCTTTGCTCACAATTATTTTCTTCTTTTTTGATGCTCTTCTACACGGATCCCAACAAAAAGCCGCCCACCTCTGAGTCTGGTTCTGTTCGAGGTTTCTTCCTGTTAAAGGAGAGTTTTTCCTGGTTTTTGAAGAAATGACACTTTGTTATATAAGATAATCAACCTGCTGTCATGATAAAACAAAAAGTTGTTTCCTCTTTGCTTTTATTTTATAGACAGACAACATATTTTGTGTTTCTCCATTTTTTTTCTGTGTGTATACGAAAAAGTTTTCATGATTTCATGCTGTGTTTGTTGCAAAGATGGAAACTGTTGTAAACCAGCATGTCTCAAACTGCTGGCTGAGGATTATTTTAGACTGGACTGAGCTGAAAATTACCAGTTCTGTACCAGTGAAATAATGTCCTGTCTGAATGCACAAGAGCACAGTTGAAATAAGGAAGACAGAACGTGAAAAGCGTGATCAGACTGCCACGACAAAAGCTGCAGAATACAACAACAGAAAATTGGGCGACATAAGTTTAATTGAGGCTAGATCCCTTTAAGAGAAACTACATTTAATCAGTCTCAAATCCTGGGCTGAGTAAGTTGTATATACCCCCTGATCCAATTACTTATTTACTGCAACCTAATCAGTTAACAAAAGGCCATTCTCACCTTCCCACAGAGAAGCTAATAAAATTTAATCAATCATTTCACTGACTTCATTAAGCATTAATGAATGTTTAAACTGTGGTGCGTCTCAAGGCTCCAGTGTGTTTTTCTCTCATCTGTATGATTGACCTGTGTGTGTATGTGTGTGTGTGTGTGTGTGTGTGTGTGTGTATGTGTGTGTGTGAGAGAGAGAGAGAGAGAGAGAGAGAGAGAGAGAGACGGAAAGAGACAGAAAAAAGATAAAAAAGTTGACATAACAAAGAAACAGAGGATGTGTTTGCACACCTATGGACAATGATAAATGCAATTAAAAACAGGAAATATTATGTCTAGCATGAGAGAGTGTGTGTGTGTGTGTGTGTGTGTGTGTGTGTGGCTCAGATCAATGCCTCCAGTCAATTAGTGGTGTGTGTAATGATTTAATCAATGTGTACTCCGTTAGGACTATCATTACCTCTCAGGCAATTTATGACACCAGCATCTGTGTGTGTGTGTGTGTGTGTGTGTGTGTGTGTGTGTGTGTGTGTGTGTGTGTGTGTGTTTGAGTTTGTCAATGGTCATTTGTGCAGACAGTGTGTGTCCAGATAATATGATGAAGTGAGAGAAGCACAGACGATCAATGACGCTGCTCTGACATTAACCAGTGAAGGAAAAACCTTGTGTGTGTCCTGTGAATACTTTGTGGTTATATCGTATGAGAAAAAGAGATTAATAATCCTCAATAATACTGTGATGTGTATTTTTTGTAACTGACTAAACTGTCCATTGTTATTACTTACTCCAGAAAGAGTGTAATTAATTATTATTGCTGAAATGTTGCATTTAGTAGTTGTAAAAAGTCATCACCTAAAGAGCTCATTTAGAGGAAGGTTGGGAGATTATGTGGGTAAAACTTTACTAAACCAAACTGACTCATACAGGTAAAGTTATAATCTCAAAGATACTCAGTTGAATAAATGTCTTCTGAGTCCCAATCTTTCACTGAATGATTTGACCTGAGTCTGTGGCCCACTGATGACAGCCATTGTTGCCGTCTCCCGTCTCTGGTAGCATTACAAGTAAACCGTTTCCATGGCCAAGCCAGCCATGAAAGTATTGACGACTACAGGACAAATCCAAAGAAAAAGGCATACATTCTACCTTCAGATGAAGGCAGCCGAACAAGCAAAGCGACCTTCCGTGAGGAGACTGTTTGGACCTCTGGTGAGCGTGGTGACCCCTGCACTTATCGCTTATCGCCACAGTTGCTGCTAAAGAGAACAAAACTGAGATCTTCAAGATTATAACTTTAAACTGTACCAACCTGACTCTGTTTGAGACAAAGGGGGGGATTTTTGTTGCAGCATTTCTGCTTTGCAAGTTAAATAAAGCTGAAAGGTAAGAATGCATTTAGTACAGACGGTGATAGCAATGCTTTGCTCGGGTCCATTACCCCGACACGGTGTAAATGCTGCTTGCTCTATAGCTACAATTAACATACTTCTCATATGCTACATTATGTAACTGTAAGAGAAATAAGACAAGGTTCTCTGCTGCTTTGTTCTGAGTATAATTAGCAAAAAACAGTTAGGCTACTTTCCCTCTATTAGCCTGACAAAGTGTTATTGTCTCACTTTGATCTGATATGGCCAGAGTCAGTGTAGTTTCTTTCTCCAGAGAAACTGGCTCATTTTTCTTCGCCCCCTCAACATGCTGTATAAGTGAACCATTTCCACAAATTCCTTTCCAGCTACTTGTTGCATAGCAGTAAAAATGTTTCCCTCTTAATAGTAAAATTTATATCTTCTACATCAGGTTTCTAATGATTCTTCGCTCTGGGAATTTGAGACTAAATCACTGCAAACTTAAACTCATTAAAACATTTAACAACTTTTTTGAGACCAAGCAGAATAGACGCAATATACTGTTTATTGAGATTAACTGTGTGTCTACTGTCTACTAAACTGAGAAAGTTCTGCACCCACAGTACTTCTGGAGAATCCCAAGGAGTCTCCTGGAGGTAAAGCAACCCAATGACAAAGCGCCTAGGGACACAGCGGGCCAATGAGAAGCCACCTAGTGAGCCACACAGGAATGATGTTCTCATGGAGCGTTTAGTTTCATGGTGGGGACATTTGAACACCAAGAGACCAAATACAAACAGAGAGGCAGCAAGGACAATAAATCCCAATATCTACCCTTGCAGCTGTCTACTTCTGCCAGACACTCACATACGGTCAGCAGTGCCCAAGTACCTCTTAAAACTACAAGCATGAGTAGAATATTTTCTCCTAGTGGTTAGACGTGAGGTCAGTCCATCACTCATGGCTGTCAGGAGTGAATGGATTCTTTTTTCTATTATTTTACTTTGTCTCTCAGTGGCAGCAACTCTACTGAGCCTATATCTGGTGAGCGGTGAATTTCTTATTTGTACTTATCTCACAACGTGATGAAAGCACGGGGAAACTCTGATGACAGAAAATCATGCAGAAACTGTTCTTTCATCCTTTTAAAAGAACTGGGAAAATGAAATGCTCTCAAGTAAATCAAGGCCACTCTAACAATACTGTTAAGTATTTCATAGGTCTGATGGAAGACAGCTTTAGGAGTATTGTTGTCATAGTTGTGTAGCTTATGTGTGTATGAACAGATGACCTTGCCTCCATTTGAGTGAATCACGCTAATAAAAAGGCTGAAACGTCGCCTGAGACTTGATGCCATTCTCCCAAGCGCTGCGGCTCATTAGTATACTTTTAGCTCTGACTGTGCACACATGCACGCATACTGTACAAACACCTCCAAGATACATTATGGACTTGAAAGCAAGGCTGAACAGTTGCTTCTTTAGTCCAGAGGAGCATTGTCTGTCCTCAAGCTACACATTGTTTTTCCTCCTCATACACGGATAGCGGCATGTACATATGGGCCTGATTTTGTGCCTCTATCTGGTCCAGCGGCGCTACAAATTTGTGTGTCTAATCTCCTCTGTGGATTTTTCTATGATCACAAGAGCAATACTCTGCGGGTGATGATATGAAGTTGTTGTTTTTGTCATTAAAATGGTTTTAAGTGCTCAAATTAGGAGTTTATATGCTGAAATTACTAAATAGTCTCCTTTCTGTACCTTGACTGAGCTCTGCAGTCTTTGATGAACACACCCTGACTCATTACAACATCTATGCAGACTCCATTATATCCATGAATCTTCTTGACCTCCAGTCATTGTTTCTCTGGTGTTTCTTGGGTTCACATGGCATCAGCACTGAAATTTTCCTCCAGTGTCCGTCCAGAGCGGCTCATACATACTGATGCAATGTTGGGGAAAACACAATTCAACTCTATTCATTCACCTTGGTGGTTTGTGAATGGTGACCAAACACATCACGTCTGATAGAAAACTTGGCATAATGGTAAACATTGTAAAAATGTAAAAATGGGACAAGAAACATGATTCTACATATGTAATCACAGGGAAACATGCAGCAGCCTGCTGTTTACTCCACCTGACCCCACACCCACCTGGAACTGTAACAAAGAGTAAGGGTTTGCTGTTTGTACTTTTCAATGTCTACATATCACTAAAACGTTGCCATCAAATCAGAGGGCTAGAGTTTAAGCCCCTGTGTGAAAATGCCTATCACTGCAGAACACCGCTTTCCTTAAACTGTAATGCTGCAGCATTAAGCTCATAAATCTCTCTCCTAGAGGGAATGGAACTAATTGCCAATGCCCTACAACAGGTGTGCTTGGCTGTTTACAGCATGCTGGCAGAGATAGTAACGATCAACCGTTTCAACAGCTTGTGGGAACGATCATTAATTCACACTCTCCCAAATTTAGCAAATGTGATGTTTTGTTCAGATTTGTTACTTTCTTATAGCAGGAGTGTTGCTGGGAGGGGACCAGTGACGGGAGCCTTATGGCATGAGCAGTGTATGAGAAAGGTGGGGAAACTATGATTACTGGCCAATTGTCACGTCAGTAATCTTGAGCAAAACACCCATATCAAGACAAATGTTTAGAAGAAAAACATTCCCTTTGCCTTATATAGTATTCACTTCCACTAAGTGCTTTTTGTAGTGGTGGCAAAAAATGAGCTCTGTAGTGTTGAGGTCAGCAAACAGCCACCTGTGCCAAAAAAAATCAAGGATATCAAAGTGAAAAAGGAATCAAAGAGAAATTATTTGGTTATTTGTTTCCTTTGGTTTTCATGAGCCTGGCAAGAAGTGTCTGACTTACACGCTGTGATATCACTACCAATTAGTCTTAAGGCAGGCAACTACAGAGTGGTGACACCTAAAAATAGAACGATGTTACAGCACATGATGGATTTCACTCTTCTTAACAAGTGTTTTATTGTTTATGGATTGTAACTGGTGATAGTTGAACACTTGCTTCTAGGTTATTATTTTTTGTTTTTCTAAACTAGGCACTCTCTATTGTCTGCCGCTGTCTGAGTCCATCTGATTAGAACACCTTCTCAGCTGAAACAAGTAAACAGGTTCACAAGGTGTTCTTAGAAAAGAGTTCTGATTATACGCAGGACACTCAAAAAGTTTTTCTTACTGTTTTAAGCTGAGGTGTTGCCTCACCTGCTTTGAGTTTTTAGTATGTGTGCAGACAAAAGAAAAACAATTTGCATTTGAAAAGCTGAATGCATTAATGTTGAATATGGTAATTGTAAAAGTATTGTCATGAATACTGAAACAAATTGCATGCAGTTGCAATGCAGCTGGGGAAAAAAGACTTTGATGGTCATTACACAGCCCATGAAGTGGAGAGGCCCAGGTTGGAATCCAGCTGTAGACCTAATAATGGACTATTAGAACTACTACTACTACTAATAATAATAATAATAATGGGAAACAGAATTTAAACAAGTGTCAATGAGGGAAGCATCTGCTTGCTTCGAATGTAGTTGGAGCTTGCAGATCGTTCAGTATCTCTTGAGCTGAATCAGGATTAGGGTTGGGGGTTATGGCTAATGTGTCATATTAAGAGGTTATTAAATATGTCATATAAGAAGAGCATAGAACCCCAAGAACATACTGTAGATATCCTCCCAAACGGTAAGTCATGAACAGTGCAGCTTGCACCAAGCAGTTCGACAACATGACACTGAATAGACCAAACCTTCTACATTTTCACCACTAAAGAACACAGCATCTATTTAATGAATTAAAACTGACTCAGTAAATAACCTGCATGTAGTTCTAATTTAGATTAACTCCAAATCCTCACCAGCTGGCTAAATCCACAAGAAACTTTAATACTTGTATCTGTGCGCCAACGCCAACCCCCTTTGGAGGAAAGAATAAAGCTTTCAGATAACGATGCTGTGAGTCGAGATTAGCTGAGTTTGTGGTTAAAATTGTTCACACTGAGATTTGAAGAACATAAGCTTGAATATTCGCTGTCAGTGTGGTAAAATCTGGCTATCAGTAGTAACTGTCACCAGCATCATTTAATCAAACAGTATCGCAGTATCGCACTGCCGTCTCCTAAACTAAATCTCAGCCTAGACTAGCCTATACCAACCAGTGGGCTATTTACAGACACACTGCGATTCAATCAGATATGCACGTATTTTTGGATAAGAGTGTCTGGCCACAGTTTTGGGTCATTGATCCACTTGGACAGAGGAGGACTGACAGTCTTAATTCATCAAGGTATTGCAAATGCTCAGGTTCACGCAAGGTCTCAGAAAATTAGATCAGAAAATTGCTAAGCATATGTGTAAAACAATGGCTTGTTTAATAAGAAAGGAATGCATACAACCTTGTCAAAAGTGTAATCCTAGCATATGTCAGTTTGCAGTGACATCTATAGAATCTTTGGTTTTCTATAGAGGCTGTGACCTTGTACAAAGTAATGATATTTGATACCAGTGGGCGTCTGTCTACTTAGTTCAGGTGTATCTTCTGCAGTTCACTCAAAATTTGATTCAAAAGCCTAATGGTTAAAGCTGAGAGAAAACAATCTCAACAAACAACAAAAATTCTGCATCAAAGCTTGCTGAGAAGTAGTTAGCATGTCAGCAGAAGTAGACGTGCAAGATTGCATTATCACAAGTAGCTTAAGGCAACTCAGATGGGTCAATCCTTCCTTTTGCGGCTGTGATCCATTGAGCGTAGAGGCTAGAATTTAGCAGGCTAGGCTACGTTACATCTGCAATTATTTTGTTTCTTTAGCTTGTGTTTTTTCCATTTTCACCTTTACTGGATAGTTTTGCAATTATAACACAGGCAAGAAGGGAGAGATATTTGGAAGACACGGAAAAAAAGTCAGAGACCAGAATCAAATCAGGGATGTTGCATGGTGTGCCATTCAACCATTGTGCTCCAGTAATAAAATATTTAGCATTTGAAACAGGTTCTCTGCACATCTTCCGGCAAGATGAAGCCAAATCAGACGCTTCCCAGCTTGAGGACAGCAAACTTACCGAGGACAAAGGGGACTTGGAGCACACAGATTAATTCACAGCACAGACACAGCCCATCAAAGTCTTCATCAGCCTCTGATGATGACACTAGTGTCAAGTTGGTCTGTTTGCACCATTAAATGTTGTGAATTAAAGAATGTGCTCCAGTCCCTTTTGCCCGCTGTACACCTTCCTTCTTTGACTGTAAGCTGGTTCCAGCCAGCGCATAATGTAATCACTGTAGGGCCTTGAAATGGAAGTTACTTGGTGGCGTCACGACAACCTTGACCTTCCCACAGGTCATTGTGCCCTCAGAGTGACTTAGTATTCGGAAAGTAGCTAAAACAGTACAGTCAGAGAAGGAGCTGCTAAGCCTTTCTACCCGTACAGAATGTCTTGTAGAGCAGTTTCAATTATCTCTCCACTTTATGTGCTCTAAACTGAGAATGACAAGCACCATGAGGTGAAAATTATACACCTGGCTGTCTGGACTTAAGGTAGAATCAGACATGGACATTTTTAAAGTACAGATCATAATTTGTCAACAGTTATTTCGGGGGTGGTAGGTGGAGGGAAATTACCATTAGTCGACCTGCTAGTGGCACCTGGAGTGAGGCATGTCCTTTGGAGGGATAATCATGCCACAGTTAGATTTTAGCTCTACAGAGACATTTCAATGCATCAGAGCATAATGCTACCATAATGGATGGTAGGAAACTTCTACCATGCATGGAGCTACTTCGGCATCAAAGTGCTTTTTGGAAAATACCACAGGCATGATTTGTTGGAGCCTCCTCACCCTGTGTTCTTCCTGATTTTGCTCCATCTGTCCTCACAATAGCGCACACCTGACATGAAATGAATTCTTACAGATGAGACAATCTTTATTTATTTATTTTTTGATCAAAGAATAAATCAAATTGCTGCAGTTACTGTCAGTCTGAAAGCAGAATCACAGAGTGACCAAGCTTCATCACCATCATAAGGGAATTGTTATCAGGCTGTTGTTTCTTACATTGTTGAGATATTTTTAGTTTTTTTGTAATATATTTATTTGAGAAAACAAACAAACTGGGTGCATTAGTGTTTACATAGGAACCTAGCTTGGAAGGTTAGGGAAGAAAGTAATGATGTATTGCAGTCAACCTACGACATTAAAAAAAAGTCTTTAAATGTGAAAATTGGCTAAAAGAAATACTGTAATTTTAAAGAGTTACTCCCTGAAAAGGTCTCTCTAACCACTGTATTTAAGGACATGATAAAAGATGTAATTACACACACTCAAGCTTCTTTGCTGTAGTAGAAAATGGAGGTAGTGGTGGAGGAAGATGGTACTCAAAAAACTGCAGGTTTAAATTACATTAATACTTTTGTTCCAGTCTCTGTGGGGTGTTTTGGGGCACAACACAGAGATGAATAGACAAATCTCGTCTTGTCTTCATCTCTGGCTCTGAAACAGTAGCTTAGCCCAAAGAAAATCAGGTGAGCCCTTCTCTAAGACACAGAGAAGCATATTGAAAACTGAAATAAAAATGGAGAGCATGGCAAAATAGCCAGGAATATGCCGATAACTGTGGAGGCACAGCATCCCGACACAGCAGCCAAATAACCGCATTCAGTCGGGCACCAGTCAACTCCTACAGAGTCCCTGAGATGTGCACAATAAACTAGAACAGGCAACACTGCAGGAACAAACCATGTAAATGGCTTACTTGTGACGAGTGCATGTCAGCATTGAAATCATTTCACTGTGGTCAGTTCTATTTCAAGGAAAATGTGAAGAAAGCTCAGGCTGTGTGTGTCAGACTGATGCTGTGACTCCGAGTTTGATTCAGCTGCCAGTTAAGAGGAGTCACCGGCTTGATGGTCTCTGGCGCCTTTGCTCCAAGCAGTGTTGAGCAGGAGCATCATGGCAGATGAGGTCATCAGTTTCACAAAACGCCATTCAAAAATACATATCAAGTAGTAAACAAGACCCAGAAGTGAACGTTAAAAAACAGGGGTGGAGCCGGCCCACATGTGGCTACAACCAACAGGTACTTCTAATTATGGAACAAATGCTTCACTTAAATTCTAAGAAATTAGATTAAAGTGTCAAAATATGAAACTACAATTAAAAATAGCAAAACGGGAAAAGCTTCCATGCATATTTTTTTTTATCCGTCACATTTGCTATGCATGTTAATGTCTTTCCCTCATGTGAATGCAAATTAGTGGCGTATTTTCAAAGGTGTGGTGGGTGGGGCACAGAGCACTCATTTACTTTTTAGAGAAAGTCAAGCGCTAAGAAAATGACATTTAAAACAGAAAGGGTTTGAAATTAGGTTTAAGAAAATAGATTTTAAGAACAGATAACTTTAGAACTTGATTTCCTTTTCTTTTTTTTTACAATCTTCAATGTGACAGCACAAAAGCAGCATTACATGAACATAAAAGAAAAATGTCTTTGAGGAAGATTTGGATTCCTTGTTCAGCTCAGTGACTCAGTGCTACCATGGTGAAGACACGGAGAGCATTGAAGTAACATGGCTTTAATGCCAGTCCGACTGTGAGACAGATGAATTGAAAATTGTCCTGGCACAGCATCAGAAATCTCCCACGTCAGACTGCAAATGTCAAGTGGACCTTCAATACGCTGCTCCATTTCTAATTTATTTCCATGTCATTTACTGAAATGCCAGACTGCAACATGTATGTGTATACATGTCATCAGTCCAACGACTGACAGACAGTCTGTTCCCATCATTCACCCTCAGGTCAGATGCTTCTTCCCTGCTTAAGTGTGCCGACCTAAACTTTTACAAGAAGGATCAAAGGATGTCCTCACTGTCAAGGGCTCGCAGGGCTACGTTCAGGAGGAGTCCATGCAGCACACGCATACACACGGCTGGAAAGTTCCTGCACACACTTTTGCCGCATAATCCATCACATATGAATCACTGAGACATTCTAATATTCAGTAAAAATATGTTTAACGCTCATACTTTAATCACAAAAGATCCAAATGCACAAGTCAACCCATAGTTTGAGGAGAATACTGTGGGGAATATCCAGCACAGAAAGAAAAAGGAGTAGGTTGACTCACCGCCTCACTTACAGAGCTTTCTAGTGCTGGTAACATCAAAAGTATTACTTGTTACATTGTGTGAAACAAGAAAGAGTAGAAATAGCGGAAATAGTTAGGCTCTGTGAAAGTAAAATGAAAATAGAGACTCTAACCACTGCAGACATTCTTTATGTACCACACAAGATGTATGTTGTTTGCCAGTAAGTTAGTCACCAAGATATGAAAGTGGACCTGTGTCGCTTCGGTGATTGAGAGTTTACCCACATAGTTCAATCAAACCGCTAAAAGACTATTGTAATTTTGACTGTCTTTGCTCAGTGAAGGCAAACAATCAGCAACATGATAGTGTGACAACGTCTGCAGTGGAGTCCAGTGAGCTTGTACCCCACAAACAATGTGTTACACACATTAGTCAGAGGGGGATGGGTGTGAAATTTCATCATGGTAACAAGATTTTTCTTGTCAATCAGCAACAAAATTGCCACTTTATGTGCTTAACCCTTTATAGGGCACTCATTGAAATACTTAGAAATTCAAAATTCCAACCCTAGACTATTACTGGTGGTCATTACAAGACAAGAAAACATTTTTAATGTTATGGTGAAAATCAAGGTCAATGAAGTTACCATCTATGGTTTCTTTTCAGTCTGTCATGTAGCCTGATTGTCGCTGATTGGCTTGGAGAAATCTGGTAGTTCTACTGCCTCATGGTGAGGGAACTCCCACATAAGTTACCAAATATGGTCCCTTGCCTGATAAAGGGTTAATTTGATTTGTCTGTTTTTTTTTAAGTTTGCTTATGGATAAGATTTTGGTCAATGTCTTATGCCATTGATATGAAAAAACACTCTGGCCTTTGTACCTTACTGTGGATGCAGGTTTACATGACATCAATCAAATTGATTCAGTAGTCAAGAGCTTTAATACTAAGCCTGAAAAACATGTACAGTAAATTCCTAGAAGCCTTAAAAAAGCAAAGCATAGGCATCACTTCAACCCTCGTGTCACATCCTCTGTCATGACATGATTGACACAGAGGTGTGTGGGTGTGAAGGACAGCTGAGATTAACCGTCGTCTCTCTCACTCACCTCTCACTGCTTTAGTCAGATTGACTGTCCATCTTTTCTCCCCTCTCACCAAGTCTATCTGGACTTCTTCTCTTTATTCCTCTTTCTTTGAGCTCCTCTCTCCCTGTCCAGGTCCAGCTTAGGTGGATTAAGCCACCAAGGCCCAGATGGTTTAATTTCTTTTCCCTTTCTATTCTTTCTTTTAATCTTTTCCTGTCTCTCTCTGTCTGTATCCAGGAAGACTCATAGAGAGGAATTACCAGCCTTCCTCTCTTCACGTTCATCGTCTGGGGACAACACTGGGATTACACTGGTCATTCATATGGACATAAAGGTTTTTGCATATATCAAAGCCAAAACATATAATGCTCCTTGAAATACATGGCATGAATTTAACTGTCTGCTCCAAGAGGACTAATCCGTACTGTCTCTCTTTGAGATTCTTCCTCACTACTTTTCTCCTCTTATGTCCCGGTTCAGCCAGGTGATTAAAGGCCAGCTGACAGGCATGTGCTTCTTTGTATGAAAAGAGATTGAGAATACCCTCAAAAGTCAGAAAACTCTTGCAAACTGAGAACACAGTGAGAACAGAACGCCGTGAGACAGGTGTTTTACACAAACCAAGTGAGCAACATATGGCAAAAATACCATTAAAATCTTGATAGATGGCAGAAACAATTAAATTAGTCAGCTTAGTTCTTTTGTGGTTTTCTCTCTTGTTGTCACCAGACTGCTCCGGGTTTTTAAGTGCTAAGTTAAATAGGGTAACCTGTTTCTTTTACTATCTTTTCAGATTGTACATACCTACTCAAATGTATACACTGAGATCATTTAATGATCTGTTACCAACATAGAGTTTAGCGTAAACCTACCTGCCTTGTGTGGTAACTCAATCTGTTATTCTACGGGTCCATCATTTCTTTATACTTTTCTCTAAAGCTCCAAAAGCCCTTGTATGAAGCAGAGCCAGGAGAGCTGTCATCCCGGTTTAGGGAAACTGGGGCCCCTTCTTAGAACCAGACCTGGAAGGCAAGCTCACGGGAGAGCATCTGTTAGCCATGCCTAGATCCACAGGACCGAGCTGGGCCCCGCCCGATGGAATAATGTGGAGCTGCTGCCCTGTGGGCTCACCATCCACAGAGTTGCCCAGGGTGAGAGGTGCCAGGGAGTGTGGGGGTACCCATGAGCCCACAGCTCACAGAGTGCCACTGTGTTGAGCTCTCCTCAGTGAACAAGAGGGCCGCTTCTATGCAACTATGGGTCACTGGAGGGAAGGTTCTGACTGTTATGTGTGCGTATGCACCGAACAGCAGTTGAGAGTATGTGACCTTCTTCTAGAGGTCTCTAGATGGCGTCCTGGAAGTCGCCATCTGGCGACTCAGTTGGTCCACTGGGGGACTTCAACATTCATGCGGAAAACGATGGAAAAACCTGGAAGGGGGCGACTGGGAGGAACAGCCCACCTGATCTGAACCAGAATGGTGCTTTGTTATAGGACTTCTGTTCTGGTCATGGATTAGTCATAACAAACACCATGTTTGAGCATAAGGTGGTTCATAAGGGTACATGGTACCAAAACATTTTAGGCCAAAGCTCGAACTTGTGATCGTGTCATCAGATCTGCGATCCTATGTCTTGTTCACTCAGATGAAGAGAGGAGCAGAGCTGTCAACTGATCACCACCTGGTGGTGAGGTGGATCGGGTGGCGGGGGAGGACGGACCTGACAAACCCAAACGTGTAGTGTGGGTGTACTGGGGGCCACTGCCGAAGCAGCAGCTAGGAGCTGCGGCCAGAATGTCAAGTGCCATTCAACCTAAACCAACCTAAAAACCACTGGAAGAAACTGGTGGTGAGGGAGAAGGACGGTGAGGTGGATTCAGGTTGTCAGTGGGCAGAGCCATGAGCCTGTTGAAGGGCTGATGGAGGTCACATGAGCAGATCCCTGGGGCGTTTTGACACCCATTTACTGAAAAATGGAGCAGGGGGAGAAGAGAGGATGGTCTTTTGTCATAATTCAAAGGTCTCTAGAGACACCTGGGACACTTATTTATGTTGAAAATACAAGTAAAGACTATTTATCAAGTGCAATAACAAAAACTGTTCTTACTTTGGCAAAAAAATGTATGTGGCCGCGACATCAGAGAGAGAAATCTATAAATCAAAACCTATGCTGTACTTTTGTATGGCTCAAGACGGCCAACAGTGAACATTTTGTTATCATCATTGAGTGTGTCATATTTATTTTATCAGTGCACTGTAATACTCACAAAGTAGCTGATAGATATTGGAAAAAACATCACGCAGAAGAAATTCTTTGCACTAATCTGCCGTTTGGTCCTTGAATGCGCCAACAGGGAGTTTTTAAAATAGTCTACACAAGCAGCAGATGATGCCATTTTTTGAAAGCGATAAAGTTGTATTCAATGAAATGGATTTCTCGTCTAATTCAAGTTTCATTGGACAAGTAATTGGTTGTGTAAGTTAGTTTAAAAGATTTTTAAAAAGCTGAAAGCAGGCACAAACCAAGAAATAATAATGATACAACTATAAATATGGGTGTAATAGTGTTCCTCACTGACCATCTGTCCTCTACTAGCCTTTTCAATCATTTCAAAGCAGTCACAATGCAGTCTTATCACAATGCAGAAATTCAGTCAGTCGCACATTATTCCACCGTCTATTTCTGTGTCAATATCAGTTAACTTATGAATAAAAACACAGGAAAAAAAGCATCAGTCCTGTATGTGTTTGCTATGTGTGTTGTGTGTGTGTTGTGTGTGTGTGTGTGTGTTTGTGCGGAAAACTACAGAGAGCAAGGCAGAGCACAAGGGCGCGAGAAAGGGAGAGGGAGAGAAACAGAGATCACAGGTATTGATTTTCTTACTTTTAGTGGAGGTGAGAAGGCAGGCAGGGATTTACCTGGTGGGGAGAGAGCGAGAGAAAATGTTGTTAGAAAACAATGAACACACATACATCCAGCGGTAGGGCTTGCTGTGGGGTACGGCAGTGACAGTTGAATTATGGATTTCTGTAATGTGGAGGACAGAGAGAGAGTCAACTGGGCTTAACTTTACAACCGCATTGTCAAACTGACATACTATACGCACACACACAGACAAACACACACATCTAATTATTCCGTTTAAAGTCCATGCCTGAGTGCTATCCTGTGCCCGACAAAAGTAGGTTGCACACTGGCCAAGCATATTCTAGTTTCTGCAGTTCTATTATTCATTCCATCCTGCCGGCACAATAGATCAGCAGTCCTTGGTGTGCAGCTGAGTTGTGTAGCTCAGGCCTCTGTGGCTAAGTTATGTTAGCATGATAAGCAAATGTGGGTATAGAATGCCACCCTGCCAACTTAAGTAATTTCAGATGGTTTCAGCATGCACACCGGCATCACTTCACTCACACTGCTCATTAAACTACATTCATGAATAAGAATTCATTTATTGGTTATATTCAACGTCAGTTTACTAAATGTTGGTGGATGAATGCACATCCATACTATCTGCTGGTCATGGGAGCAAACTGCCAAAGAGGAAATGACAGCTTCCAGTGGGTTTTATAGTAGAAGGACCTCTGACCATGGTTAATACAGTATATCTGTTTTGTTGTTTTAACATTTCACATCGTAATATTACTTCATTCTCTCATGAACTAACTTTGGTCTGTCTGCAGGAGAAGATTCCTGTTCAAAAAGCTCCTCAAGGGTCGTTCGTGTTTCCTTTCAGGAGCAAACCTGCTGGAAACACGCGCGTTGCCCAGTAACCAATAACCTGATTGATTGCTGTCCTTATGAAAAGATTTATTTATTTATCTATTTAATTATTTATTCATTTATTGTCATTACTTTTTGCTCAGATGGTCACCAAAACCAGCCTGAACCCCTTTTTGGTGCTTTTCAAACTACAAATATAACATACAGTGGGGCAAAAAAGTATTTAGTCAGCCACCAATTGTGCAAGTTCTCCCACTTAAAAAGATGAGAGAGGCCTGTAATTTTCATCATAGGTACACTTCAACTATGAGAGACATACATTGTCACATCACAAAAATCACATTGTCTGATTTTTAAAGAATTTATTTGCAAATTATGGTGGAAAATAAGTATTTGGTCAATAACAAAAGTTCATCTCAATACTTTGTTCTATACCCTTTGTTGGCAATGACAGAGGTCAAACATTTTCTGTAAGTCTTCACAAGGTTTTCACACACTGTTGCTGGTATTTTGGCCCATTCCTCCATGCAGATCTCCTCTAGAGCAGTGATGTTTTGGGGCTGTCGCTGGGCAACACGGACATTCAACTCCCTCCAAAGATTTTCTATGGGGTTGAGATCTGGATCTGGCTAGGCCACTCCAGGACCTTGAAATGCTTCTTACGAAGCCACTCCTTCATTGCCCGGGCAGTGTGTTTGGGATCATTGTCATGCTGAAAGACCCAGCCATGTTTCATCTTCAATGCCCTTGCTGATGGAAGGAGGTTTTCACTCAAAATCTCACGATACATGGCCCCATTCATTCTTTCCTTTACACGGATCAGTCGTCCTGGTCCCTTTACAGAAAAACAGCCCCAAAGCATGATGTTTCCACCCCCATGCTTCACAGTAGGTATGGTGTTCTTTGGATGCAACTCAGCATTCTTTCTCCTCCAAACACGACAAGTTGAGTTTTTACCAAAAAGTTCTATTTTGGTTTCATCTGACCATATGACATTCTCCCAATCCTCTTCTGGATCATCCAAATGCTCTCTAGCAAACTTCAGACGGGCCTGGACATGTACTGGCTTAAGCAGGGGGACACGTCTGGCACTGCAGGATTTGAGTCCCTGGCGGCGTAGTGTGTTACTGATGGTAGCCTTTGTTACTTTGGTCCCAGCTCTCTGCAGGTCATTCACTAGGTCCCCCCGTGTGGTTCTGGGATTTTTGCTCACCGTTCTTGTGATCATTTTGACCCCACGGGGTGAGATCTTGCGTGGAGCCCCAGATCGAGGGAGATTATCAGTGGTCTTGTATGTCTTCCATTTTCTAATAATTGCTCCCACAGTTGATTTCTTCACACCAAGCTGCTTACCTATTGCAGATTCAGTCTTCCCAGCCTGGTGCAGGTCTACAGTTTTGTTTCTGGTGTCCTTTGACAGCTCTTTGGTCTTGGCCATAGTGGAGTTTGAAGTGTGACTGTTTGAGGTTGTGGACAGGTGTCTTTTATACTGATAACCAGTTCAAACAGGTGCCATTAATACAGGTAACGAGTGGAGGACAGAGGAGCCTCTTAAAGAAGAAGTTACAGGTCTGTGAGAGCCAGAAATCTTGCTTGTTTGTAGGTGACCAAATACTTATTTTACCGAGGAATTTACCAATTAATTCATTAAAAATCCTACAATGTGATTTCCTGGATTCTTTCCCCCCATTCTGTCTCTCATAGTTGAAGTGTACCTATGATGAAAATTACAGGCCTCTCTCATCTTTTTAAGTGGGAGAACTTGCACAATTGGTGGCTGACTAAATACTTTTTTGCCCCACTGTATGTACGGTGAAAATGACTTCCCCTCTCCTTCACTCACACTGTGTGTGTGTGTGTGTGTGTGTGTGTGTGTGTGTGTGTGTGTGTGTATCAGAGACACAGAGGACCAGACTGAGACCAGGAGCTTCTGCATGTTTTTACTATCAGAGTTCAAATGTGATGTATATACAGGCGCTTCTTGTCGAGCTGTTAGCCACTACGAGTCATGATTGATGGCGGACTGCAGTTTTAAGGTGTGATCAAACACTCATTATTTATTAAGAAGGTTCCCAACTGGGTGAACTGACCTGAAAGTGTCAGAGGTGCAGCCAGGATAGGAGCTGATGGAATCCTCTAAATGCCAAAAAAAAAAGCTTTATCTCTCCTTTTTCTACAATGCTCGTCCTCCTCAGGGTTACAGGGGGCTGGAGCCAGTCCCCGATGCAGAATGTGAGAGGAGTACTAGGCTCATACATACATTAAAATAGACAGACTGACATATTTACTCTTGCATTTTCACCTACAGGCAGTTTAGATTTTCCAATTCATCTTTGTGTCTTTGGAGGAAACTCAAATACACGCAGACAGAACATGGAGTCTCCACACAGAAAATCCAGTGGGTTCACACCCAGGACCAGGACCTGACCACTGACCTCTGTCTTATTTCCATCTGCTCTTTAATAATGGATGCGGGTTGCTGCAGTTCCTTGCTTGGTGTTTGGCGAGCAAGTGGAGTGACACGTGACATATAATCACAACATCCCTGCTTTGATTCTGGCCAGAGATCATGCAGATTACCATCTAATTGACATCTTTATATTTAGTGAATGAGTATGAATTCATGAAAGAGGCAGCTTTGCACATTACGCGGGCATTATCAAAGCACTTTGATGAGGGTGGCTTCAACCACCAGGTGCTTTCCCCGTGCACAGGGGTTAGATTGGGCTTTGGCTGTTTGGAGCCATGGAGCGTAGACCACAGGTCTTCTGTGTCATCAGGGTCTGTACGGGGCTCAGCCCTGGGACGTAGGCAGACGGCCTCCTCTGGCAGGCCCTTTGTGTGTGTCGGCGGTGCACTGAGCCTGTGTTTTCATGCTGCACCAAGGCTGAACCCAGAGCCCCCACATAACATATGCATTGATTTTCTGTCTCCATCACTTGCTGTCATGACTGTTACTCACTGTTTGAGTAGACTACACGAGGTGGTTTGACTGCTGCATCTCGTTGGCTCATTCTTGGCAGTTTGTCATAAACTTGGAGGAGACTACGTTTGTAATTGAAAGAAAATTACTTTTCAGCGTGGACGCAGCAGCCTCAGGTTTCCATTTGGTTATCGCAGGATAAAAAAAAAAAAAAAAGAATTATTGCAGTTTTCATTTTTTTCCATATGTGTAATAATAACATGTGTAATAATGGACTACTTGATTAGTACTGGCAAATTATTGAAACAGCATTTGTGTTAGAATGATTGTGTCCCAAGCTCAGTAAAAGTGTTTGACCACAGGAACTGTGATCACCACTGGAAGCAGTGTATATATAGAGGCCATGCCTTTAAAGGTTGAAATATATCTAAAGTAAAGGAACCTGATTTCATCCTAGATTACACGTCTCATTTAATACTGCCAGGATACAGTGATAGTTTCAGCAAAAATGACAATAGAATATTTTTTATAAGAGCTACCTACTGAACCTTAAGATCATTTTTTTGAGCTGCAGGACTGTACTGTAATGACATACAACAATGCCGGTGTTAATGTTGACATTTCTCACTGAATATATAAAAGTAGGAATTGAATGGATTGAAAATGATTCAACAGCTGAGATGGAGTCAGCTGGTTGTGACTTATCTATGTCATGAAGTTTATAAAAAAAAAAAAAAAACATTGCTAATGTTCACCTCCCCCAGTCCCGCCTTGTCACCCCCTTTGGCGTCCGATCATCTAATATGACGTAGTGGCACACTGGACCATCTTTGTCAGGGTTACAGTGATAAACACCTGGGTAACGTTCTGAAGTGGTCACTGTTTGGTTAGGTTTATGCACCAAAAGCATCACTACAACATGAATCTAAGAAACGATGGTTTGGGTTAATAAAGGACGCCTTGTTAGTCTGGTATCAGACACTAAAGGAGGCGATAACTGGGAGCGAGAACGCACTGGCTGCAGCTGCCGAGAGGAAGTGTGAGAGGCGGCACTCATTTTTAAGAATATGCTGATTGAGAGTCATCAGTCACAGGAAGTCTGGCTTGTGGTGCGTTAGAGGACCCCAGTCCTCCACCTCAAAAGGTGCCTTGCAATTCTGTGTCGCTCTCCATTTTCCCCTGGCCAAGGGATCATATCACTGAGCAGCTTGTGCCTCACGGCCACCGCCCCCTGCCCCCTCTCAACACTTTGCCCTCTTTTTAGCATTTTGAGTGGCATCAGTGTCAGACTTGGGGATGAAGTTAAAAACCAGCGCTTTTCATACAGTGCTTGTATTCATTCATTTATTTATGTATTGATTTATTTACAGGAGAGAGGAGAACACTTCACCCTTAAGTTTGTCAAAATGTGATGTCGTTCTTTGAACAGCAATCACTGTGTGAATGTGTGTTTTAACCTATTTCCTTTTTTACTGTCTACCGTTTCTTCCCTCTGTTGATACAACAGTAACAGTCTAATACAGCCTTGACTTTTCATCTACTGTTAAATCTGAAAGGCATGTGCACATATATGTGTACACCTGTGTGCAGGTGTGTGTGCTTGTGTGTGCAGAGCAGCAGGATAGCAGTCTAAGTAGCCTAGGGATAAAGTGTGTGAGAGGAGATAAGGATAACACACAAATACTCTGTTGGATTAGACATTTTATTTTGTTACCCACACACACAGCCACACACACTAAAATACAGAGAGCTCCTGCACACCGTGGAATTCAGCACAACACATCATAAAACGCACGAGTATTGGCTAAATAAACACTTTCCAGCTCTCCGTTCCATTCCCTCAACACTTGCATATGCACACACACACACACACATCAAGTAATCTGCAATACCCAACACTCAGCATGATGCTCTACAGAGCCCTGTGTGTAAGGGTGTGCACATGTGTGTGAAAGAGCAGGTGTGTGACAGTGTCTCTGTAATTAATTCAGTGTATCTGCATATTAAGAGGTGTTTGAGTGTGTGTGAGAGTGTATTTGAAGTGTACCTGGCGAGAGCAGGTGTGTGTGTGTGTGTGTGTGTGTGTGAGAGGGGTACAATACTATCTGGTGGTACTACTTCTGCTGGTGTAGATGTAATTGTAGGTGGCTCAAAAGATGCTCACAGACAGTGTGAGCGATCACGGACATCTGGGCACATTTGTTTGGTTTCAGACCACCTGGAAATGACTGCCCTACCTGGAAAATGATAATTATGAGATACTTTATCATTTCCGATTCAATAAGTCACAACTGTGGACCAACTGTGATTGGTTGGATCTTGTTAAAAGTGATTTAGGTCAGCGCTGCAACTGGCTTGTTACTGTCATATCCTGCCATGTCAGCCTGATCTCTGATTGGCTGGTTGCTGCGTGATGTAGTGGAGGTCAGGGCTGTTATTGGCTGGGTTGTATTTCAGGGTGAAGCTGTGATTGCTGGTTGTTGATGCAGCTCTTCTAATTTTGAGGTTACATCAACCTAACAAATAATACTGAAGTTGGTTATTTTGTATTGTAAACTTTGTATTAACACACTAACCCGACTTAAAATTAATTTCCTTGATAAAGATCTGATGATAAATAATATATTGAAATCTTGCCATCAAAAATATTTTCAGTATTAAGACCTTCTCTCTCCCAGGCTGCATACCCATACCCCAACAGACTAATCACCTCTACCAAAGGACTATGGCAATTTTTATGGAGCATGACTGGCTACATTTTTTTTTATCCAATCAGAGCTTCTCTTGTCTGGATTCTGGTGGGTGGACAGCAACAATACTTGTTAAGAGTTATTCTGGATTTTACGCCCTTGCCCACACCTGACCGCTGATTCAGCAGACCCAATCTTTTATTCCATGCTTTTACATGAGGGTTTTCTCAGTACTTTTGTGTTAACTTCATACGAGCCAAATATGACAAAAAGGACGATTTTCAATGGCATGCTTGGCCCCTGCACTACAAAAGGTCTCAGTGATGTGTATGCCTCACAACATTACAGTTTACAGGAGAACTTATTATTGTTACCTGGATGATAAAAGTGTAAAAAAAAGTACAGAATGTCTGCTTCTGTATTTCGCACTACACCACCTTCACAACAAATTACCATTTTGCTGGCCCAAGGTCATTTCACATTACCTGTGCTGAGATGAAAACAGTGCTCACAATATTGTGTTCCAAAGAAACAAGAGCGAGTCTGAAGCCTGTGAGTGGCCCCTAGAGGCTGCATTTATTATTACACCCCACTATAAAAAAAATGTAGGAAAGAATAAAGTACATACTGATCATTTAGCTTTCTTTATAGCCTTATCAGCAATGGGGCTGAATGTAACAACTTGTCTTCTGGCGAGAAAAGATGCCTCTTGTTTTGGGCTACGAGGACCGTGTCATGGGCCAAAGTGTTGATCAGTGAGAATTTTTGTCCTAATAGTGGTGCTAGAACGGGGGGGGGGGGGGGGGTGCTCGTGTCATTGTGTATCACCTTCTCGGGACCAAAAATATCAAAAAATGAATTTCATGGTTGGTGGGAGATATGTCGGTGTGGACCAAAGTGCTGAGCCGACAGGCCGTCACAGCCAGCCAGCCTTCCACTGCTGATCCCAGCTCACATTGGGAAAGAGGCAGGGTACGCCACAGACAGGTCAACAGCCTATCACAGGGCTGGATGCATGGACAAAAACATTCACACTCAGAGACAGTTTAACTCACCTAACTGTCAGTTCAAACCGCACGACCAGCCAACCTGGGTTCAAGTCCAGGACCTGCTTGCAGTGAGGTGACACTGCTGACTACTGAGCCGCCATTGAGGGACTAATGAATATCGTGAAAAACTCAGCGTTCACTGTTTTTAATAGCGGTAGATCACACAGCATGACGGTGATGCTGAGCACAGCGCTAATTCTATCAAATGGGTGACAATTCACAGGTGGGACGACCTGTTTGTGTTGTCATTTACCTTCATACCATAGGTTTGGTTTTTTAACACTTCAAATATAGAAGTTATAAACATATTTGTATTCTTACTTCTAACAGCACATATCAAAAAGCCAGAAGGTGACACCATCATGAGCTTCTTCAACACAACATTTTACAGACTAAAGCAGACGACTGCAGCTAAGCCCATTAAGCGTGGTGTTCAGCGCAGATTAAAATCATCACATGTTGGCCTGCAGATTGCTTGTGTGTGTGAAGCAGACAGAGACATCTCCCCGTTGCCTAATTGTTTTGTGCGTGACAGGCCCCTTTGTACAGTTTGGCGTCAGACGCTACTCACTATATAAAAGGGTCAGGCAGGGAGCAGAAAAAGAGAGGAAGATTAGGGTCAGAATAATTTCCACAGACACAGAGAAAAGAGAAAATGAAGACAATAAGGAGTGGGTGGAAAAGAGTAAAGTTCACTGAGTAAGACACACACACACACACACACACACACACACACACAAGATAATCAGTATGATACCTTCTTTCAGCGGAGAATAGAGTGAAAGAGATGTTCATAAGAAAAGACCATAATATAATCTCTGCATCTATTACTGGACACAGTTCTTCTGAGCTGAGTGTGTGTTCCGAGTGTGTTAATAGTGCTACAGAGTAATGGAGACAAGATACTAATTCACACCAGTTCAACCTGAAGCAAAGCTCCGGCTACCACAGTCACTTAATGCAGCCCAGTGATTCTGGTGGCCATATTGTACTGAGGAGAGAAGCTCTCAATCGCCATAACAGGGACCAGAGTTCAACCCCTGGCAGCAACGATTCTTTGTTCTGACTGACACCAAGTAGTCGGTCTGTCTACTCCCTCCCCAGTGAAGAGCTGGTAGGGCATCGCTGGAAGACTTTGGTGCTCCACATGAGGAGAAAAATTATAAACTGAAAACTTTCACTTGCCTGTTAATTATACCAGTGTTTGTAGGTGAGTGTCGGTCACTTGGACTTGGACCATGTGCTCCTTACGACAGTGTAGAGATAGAAGGAACAGAGGGGGATGGGGTTAGGGTTAGACTAAAACCCGGGCCACTGCGGTAAGGACTCTACCAGGGGAGCTACTCTTGAACGTTAAGGACTTCCATTATATTTTTCCCTAACAACAATATTTTGTAGGTACAAATGTCAGGTCCCTTAACAGATAGAGCAGCAAATTTTAAGAACTGGCTTAACCCCAGAAGGAATAACGTCGGGGGATTTTCACCCACACGACTGTGGTTCCCAGCTCCATTATTTGTCATCATTCAGGGAGACTGTGCTTCACCGGACAAGGCTCACATGTTCCAGGAACGGGTGGCCCAAAGAACAACAGTTCTGACAACTGTGTAAATGAGAAAATATAATAATAAATACATAATGGAGCTGGGAACCACAATCGCGTGGGTGAAAATCACCCGGCGTTAGTGTTCTAGGGTTAAACAAGTTAATTGTTAGAAAGATCTTTAAGAGCTGATTCTCATGGAAGTCTAGAGACCTTTTCTAAATTGTAGGGAATCATCTCAGTTCAGTCAACGTTAATGTCAAAAAATGCTGCGTGATGGAGATTTAAACTCTGCAATGAACACAGACAGAGACATGCACAGTAGCTGAAACAAACCAAAAAATGTCCACATGCTTTAGGGGAGTTATTGCAGGTTCATTCCAGCACATACACCAAACATACAGTTGAAACTGGCCAATGTGCCACAGCCCCCTTCACACGGGGGACGGTGGGTTTTCTTCTTATTTCCTTTCTTCTAACTTTATAATGCTTTTAAGAAGGAATGTCTAGAGGACACAGGTACAACAAAGGAACCAGACGCAATCAGGATGGCAAGATATAAGAGCTTGTTTGTTCCCTCGGCTGTGTGAAACTTCTGCTCGTTGTCGAGCCTGAGCACAGCTGTTGAGGAAGGCAGGGCAGGCCAGCGGGGCTCGGATGCAGTTTTTACACAATGTGGCCTCACCAACCTGTTCAAGCGAATGTCTTTTCCCATCTTCATTGTGGTCACTCACCTTTACAAAATCCTTTCTTAAGTGCTACTCGTACACACACAAACTTCCAGTACCCAGGTAAGCTGTGTTCAAATAAGCGAGTTGTTGAGTGGTGGGAAAGTTATTTTTCAAGCCGTCTTTCTGAAGCAGACATGAGAAGAAGCTTGTAATATTCCTCAAAGAGATGCAGCAAAGGAGAGTCATTTGACTGCCATGCTGCGTGTGTGTGTGTGTGTGTGTGAAGAGGAGATGTGTCCTTGAATGGCTGGATGGTGAGATAGAGGACATTTGTTTGAACAGCCAAGAAACAGAGGAGGTGACACAGAGGGGGGCTGGACACACCGGGGCCGATAATACAGGTTGCGTGCACATTTGTGTGTTTGTGAGTAATGTACGTAGACTTGATATGATGGGGCATGATGTGTATATTAGAGACGGTAAGGGAGTGAAAGATGATGAAAGAGGGGAAGAAAAAAGGTGGGAATGAAGGGAGAGAGAGAGTGTGTGTGTGAGAGATAAACATGGGGAGGGAGGAGGGGGGGGGGGAGTGAGACAAAGAGAGAGATGAAAGCAAAGATGGAGGGCAGATGATGAGGGCCCCATCGATGGAGATGCCATACCCGAACAGATGCCAGCTGTTCCACTGTGTGTGTGAGGCAGAGTGTGTGTAAGTGTATGCAATCATCCTCATGCTGTTATGAGCTCATTACAGGAACAGATCTGAAAAGATTGGTGATGATGATAGAGATGATGGTAATGATGATGATGATAATGATGATGATAACATGATGATCATAACAACAATATCTACCAATCGCAGCCTGAATTCACGGTGATGCAAGTGGACTTTCTTAGGTTAAAAGATGGTGGAAAAGGTACCGATCTAGTCTGTTAATATATCATACCACGCTCTGGGTGAATAGTCGATTCTGATTGGCCGCTGGGTGTCTGTTAAAAAGTGACGATGGACGCCGTCTAGAGCAGGGGGGTCAAAGTCAATCAAAGAAAGGGGCCAAAATTTAAAACACGGTCTAAGTCGCAGGCCAAACGGGCTCAACATTTAGTGAAGACTCTAATAGTGACTCTTTTATTATAGTATATAATATAATATAATAATATAATATAGATTTTATCCAGAAATATGAATTTAAACAGCCAAACTTCAACAACTTTTCCTCAATAAAATAAATATAATTTTAAACAATTTTTTTCTTTTTTGTACTATCCTCATGTTTTGTCTCATAGTGTCGTCTTATATTTATATTCTTTAATTATGGCCTCATCAGCTCCACTAACAAGACACACAGGTTCACTTCCGATATCGACAAACAGGTAAAACTCTGCCCCCCCACCTGCTTTGAAAGTCTCTGTTTTCAAACTCTACTTTTCGTTTAGCCATTTATTTTGGGGGGGGGGGGGGGGGGGGGGGGGGGCTAGCTTAATGGCGTGTTTCCACTAGTACCTACTCCGAGTAGAGCTGAGTAGGTTCTAGTGGAAACGCGCCATAAGTGTCACTATAACAGTGCTGATCGAGGCATTGATCCACTGATCGATGTGTCATTATACCTGCAGGAGGAGGGGCTCCTGCACGGGTCCTGACTAACGTGGCAGCTGTTCAGTGCATTGTGGGATTTGTAGTATGAGAGGTGGGAGTGCTGTTTACCGACGGGCCGTTCTTACTAGTGATATGAAATTATCTCTTACTTTAGACCACATATGTCAAATTCAAGGCCCGCGGGGTAACCGTAGCAACAGGGACGCAGTCAGAGCCTCTATTTGCAGCATGTTGCAGCTCCTCACCAAGCTAATGTTAGCTTATTTCCAACAGTGAACGTCTCATCCTCTGGACACCACAACCTGCAGGAAGTAGACTGATCCCCTCCGACCTCACTGAGTCTCTGGATCACATGAGCACTCTCTGATCACGTCTTTGAACTCTTTACCTCCATAAATCCCCGTTCACAGGGGACAGCCTGTGATCTGGAGCTTTAGTTTGCAATCCTGAAAAACTGTTGTACTGCTGTGGAAAATCAGGGCAACAATCCCGTAAGGTGAAGTCAGCACAAGCGATCGTCTCACGTTCAGCTGGCAGCGAAAGTAACGTTACACACGACCAATCATTTGGCTGTGAAAATCACGATATTGATTTGGGGAGAGCGACATAGCTGGTTAGCTAGCTGGTCTTGTTTTAAACATATTGTGATATTATATTTATCAGTTGACAACCGTGCTCAGCGTTATTTATGTTGAATCTTGCTAGCATAACGTTAGTTATGAGTCAAAGGGATCTATGAGCTGATCCATCCTATTCACTTGAAGAATGAACAGTTTCCGATGCATAAGAACCCAATGGGATGGTAATGACTGATCCATGTATTAGTCAGACCCTCAAGTGTTACCGGGGAAACAGAGTTACGGCTTGTGTAACGTAGATTTTGGTTGCATGAAAATATAAATGAATGGGCTTAATTGTTTTTTTCCTTGGCAAATGACCGTGGTATAAACGGGATGATGCCCTTCAAGGTTCAAAGTGTCCTTCATCAGGAACTAATGAACGACATGGAAGCAGAGAACTGGCTCTGCGTACTCATCGGGCATTACTCGTCGGGTAAAGCCAGATGAGTACACACCTATGAGGGTCTGACAATATCTAAGTCAAGCTTTCTGCAAATTACAACCACATTTCCCATAAACCATGATGCTGCTTTTCTTTCTGTGGCTTTAATGAAGAACATCGTTGTTATAATACCACGTCATTATGTGTGAAAACAACCACGTAGAACGCATGTGGTTTTCAGACATTGAATTCATAAACGAACATATGCACATGTGATTTTAATTTCTCATGTGAGCTGGGAGGAGTTGCATGACGAAACACACGATGCTACATGATGGATTTTCATGTGAGCACATGACACATGACGTGAAAACGTCATTGAACATAAAAACCTCCGATGTAAGGCTTTATTTAACTCAAATCATTCTATGTCTGATTGACATGTGAACTGCAATTTCAGAAAGTTTCAGTGCTGATCTTGATGAATCAGGTTAAGATTTCAGCAGCTGTATTGATTAAAATAGAAAATACAGCAGGCTCTTTGCAGAGGAATATGGCTGTGCTGCTTTCCAGGCTAAAGGTCTCCCTCATGCTGTTTTAGGTTGCCCTATTTCTCACTAACTCTTCGGTGTCAAAATTAGTTTTCTGTGTCATTATAACTGGCCGTAAAAAAGTGCTAGGCACAACCTGATGCAACTTGCTGGCACCCTGAAGCCAACAGGTGAGCCTATTGACCCGAGAAAAGCTGCCAGTCGATACCAACAAACACCCGAGGCTCACTGGCTGGAGGGGTGAGATTAGATGGAAACCTAACAAGTGACTTTCTTGTAGCTGACATGTCTAACTCTGCCTATACTTGGGATTTAGACAAAGGGGAAAATGGGGAGGAGAGACATAAGATAGTGAAAATAATGACAGTCTCAAGCTCACACATCTCCCAGGACACAGAAAGACAAACAGAAAGATAAGTAGACTGACAAGTGAGTATAACAACCTCACCAACATGACAAGCCTCTGCTCGTCTTCTCTCTCAGGATTTAGATACAAATAGAGATAGACAGATGAGTGGAAAGACAGAAGGAGGAGCAGTGTGTGGCTCGAGGAAAGCCTCATGGCAGAGTCTGCTGGTGCATTACAACATTTTATCGTGAGCCCTTAGAACATCAAATGAAAACAAGACTTAAGCTGAACTAGTGATCCCAAAATGCTGTGATGTACATCGCTGCCAAGAAAACAAATGTGTTGGACAAAAAATTTCATTCTGTCAAATGTTCTATTCTTGGAGCCTTGTTGAGCAATAGATGTACCATTTGTCCAAAGGCTGGTAGCAGAGGAAAGTGTATCAGACTATTAAAATCAAAAGGGCTTATCATACCGGGAGCATGAATATGACTTCATCATGACTGCAATCATCCCCTAACCTTAACCAATAATGTAATTTAATCCAAGCACTGCTTTGTAGCTGAGCCCACAGATTAATTACACCCAAGTTGTAGTTGACATGTGACCTGTCAACTACATGTCACATATAGGGGGAGGGACTCACAGCGGTGACGGTGCAGCCGATGACTGAGCTGATCAGTGAGTTATTCATACAGCTTTAATAACTGGTGTTGCTGCACCATCCCAGAACAACCTCTGGCTCTGAGCTATTTAGCCTGGCTTATAACTGCCGAGGTGCCTGGTTAATGAGCCTTCTGAGGAGCTGACAAACAGATAAAAAGGGGATCAAGGAGGTCATTGAAATTATGAATATTCCTCCAAATGCTATGAGAACCTAAGTGGTACTAGTCAAGATACCATGTTCTGGACCACACTAATCATTGAAGAGAAATTAAAAATGAAAGACAGAAAAAAAGGCTCGTAAAACTGAAACAATTAAAGTGGGTGCTGTTTTTGTTCTGAAGAAATACTACAGTTAACCCAACTGACAGCATGTCTGTCAGCCAGCGTCCCCTTCCACAGACCAGAAATCTGCCAGCATCACGGCACTACAAGAGAACGCCCACCGCAGATCAAGTTTACAGCAGACTGTAAATCACACCACCCTCTACAGTAGCATTTATTATTTATTGGCACATTGACCCCCCCCACATCCCTTGACACACACATTTGTCTTTCAGAGAGAAACTTAAATATTTGTGGGTCATAAAACAGGGGGCATTTGTTGGGACAACCACTTCTGGTTAACGTGAGGCGTTTTAGACTGATGCTCAGTGTCATGTGACTCATCTGCACGTTTGGCAGAGATCTGTGAAAATGTTACACGGTAAGTCGTTTTTTTTGAGAGTGAAAGTTTGTAGTTAACATACAGTGTGTGTGCTTTTGCACCTCACTTTTAATGGGATAAATGTAGGATTAATGAGTTGATATATATAGAATATCCATATTGAGCATTATTTTTATATGGATTACATAACATATTTAATTACTAAAAAGATGATAGACACTTTTATCAATTTATTTATTTTCATTCTCTTCTCTTTCCTGGTTTAGAAGATGAATTCCAGAGTTGGCAGTGATTTGAGGGTTACAGTAAAGTGTGCTGGCAGTCTGCTGTTAAGTCTCTGCTGTGTGTCTTTAATCTGTCTGCTGTTTGCCTGAAGTCAGGTTACAGATGGCAGTGATGGTGTCCTGTGTAAATCAAACACTGAAACAGCACAGACACAAGGCCGTGACAAGGAGTCTGGCTAACACTAACTTGGTCCATTTATCAAACAATATGGAATACACACACACACACACACACACACACACACGGTTTCAAATCAGGGCAGGCTCTACTCGCTGCCCCTTTAGACAGCACTATTCATTGCGCCTCACAGTGGCACGTCATCTTAGGAGTCTTATTTTTAAGGAAGTATGCTGCAAATAGCTGTGGAACTGTAATTTGCACTATAACCAAGAAACAATGTCAGATTGGTTCACTTCAATTCCAATTAAATGCTAATGTGAAGATGCAAAAGTGTCCAATTTGTCTCAAGGCAAGCACATAATTAAACTATATGAAGATACAAGTTTCCAATAATAAATGAATGATGAATCGATATTTACACGATGTCACAATGCATGCATGACTGTGTTTTTATCTGCAGTTAAAAAAGAGAAAATCAGAAAATCTCGCTCATGTACAAAAAGTACATGAGAAAACTAAATAGTCAAGAACTGAGGAGTAAGACTAATGAAGACTAATGAAGACTAATGAAGACTAATTTACTAAAGATGTTACTGTTATCAGAAAATGACCTTCTGTCTCATCAGGAACCTACATCCTTATTTATTGTCTAATTTATTTTGTGGTGTTTTCAGGTTCAAGTAAACAATTAAGGAAATATTATTATTTTTTTTATCTTAAAGCATATTTGCCACATCACAATTACAATTAATAAAATACTTGGATGGAAACCAAGGGACAAACTAAAATGAGTGCACGTACAGATTCACACATCAAGGTCAAAACCTAAATATCTGATAAATCTAGCCCTCAGCGAGAACAGACAGGAGGACGAGGGCTGTAGTCAGGATTTTAGAAACTGAAGTTATGAGTCCAAGCCTTTCTAGGAGGGTTCCACAGTCCATAGTGTAAATCTGTGCATTTTGAGGATAACAATAATCACTTAGGAAATAATTCACATTTTTTCATTGCACTGAAATCACTTTCACTGTGAAAACAAAATGAGCGGGGGAGCAAAACTGCAGCAGAATCGTTCCGGTTTTGCCCTCCAGTAAACAGCAGGTCACAATCTAAGAGTGTCACATGACATGAATGGAAATGACTCAACTTAAGTTTGATATCTGATGGAGACTACAGCCACCAAAACGGCATTTCAAGGCAAGAAGGAGGTGCTGGGAAAATGTTCAGATTCGGAGTCAAAGTTATTTGACTATCTTTGTAAAATGATTTTACAGAGTAAAGGAAGTTGTAATAAATTGTAGGAAATACACAGAGACCTATTATACCTTTAAATGGAATATATAGATATACATAGATACATATTATGCCGTTAAAATAAGAAAGAAAATACTGGAAATGTAATCCTTATTTGCAGTTAAATAAAAAGAAGAAGTGTTTGACCTTGTTGATCAATGATCAATGAGGTATCACTGAAACATTTTGGTACTAATCACCGGGCACACGACCATCTGTCTGCGTCTCATTTCCAAGATCCTGGTACAGGAAGGTGCAGCATCGGAGGGCAAAAGGAAAACAGCAAACAGCACAGTGACCCAGAAGAAACCGACTTCTCCCCCATGTCCTGGTGGTTCTGCACAGTGGCACAAATGATGGAAGGTGAATGTAGTTCACTGGAGAATACACGGGGGCACTCTGACTACAGCTGTCCTCTCAACTTCACTCACTGATTTAACAACATTAAAGAAATTCAATCAATCAGAAACTGCAATGGCATGCAAGCATAAAGAGATCCTTCGGTTTAAAGAAGCAGCGAGAGGTTATTATTAAAGACGGCTCTGCATTAGTCATCAAATCATCGTCTGTACTTTTAACTTTTTAATATCTTCCGCGGCCGACCACATCCTCGGGGTGAAATGACTAAATATACCCATACTTTTTCTCACGCCAGTATAGCCAGATACAGTATCAACCCAACTGTTTGAAGGCACCCCTGTTATAAGATGGTATAAAGTAGAAGCCACGGAGGTTGAAATGTTCTGGTAACTTCACAGACTGAGAGCAACGTTGGCCGATGCAGTCGAGTTATGGAGCCTAAAAGTTGCTCCTACGTTGCCAGTCAGAAACCAAAATACCAAAATACCACTACGCAGCTCTCTCTCTTTTCTACGCAATTTGACAACTCCCATTCCATTAGGATTTTCAAAGGGAAACACCATCACCTCCTCTTGAAATCAGCCTACAAGACACAACCTCACATAGATCTCAGGAAACAGGTCAATAATCGTGGTGGAACACTTCCACCATGCTATGTCGTGAGAGACCACAATCAGGTTAGGAGATGGACCAATTAACTTTTTTAAACCTCCGACAAGATCAAGTGGTTTGAGGCCTAGCTTACCTTGATGGCGTGGTTGAAGTGGGCTGGTTGGTGGTTCTCACTAACCGCAGTCCCAGCCTGTCGCTTACAGCTGAAAAGTGACCAAACTTTTATCCCCTCACGCACATTGAAACAGCCAAAAATGACGCCAGTGTACGTTTCTTTGACTTCTGCTGTGGATCTTCAAATTGCCAGCATCTTTATGTGTGTTCCTCAGAAGTGTTTTATGGATGGAGCGATCAAAAGGTTTGAAACGCGTCAACACAAGTTTGATTCACAAGAATACCAAAGACTTGTGAACTTCAGAGCACCCTTGTGTTGTCAGCTCAGTTCTTCTGCTCAGACTTTAATTGAGCGAGCAGATGGTGGGAATCATAGATGGAAAAGAACTGATCTGTCTTTTATAAGTTGAATTTATATATTGCAGCTACTTCTTTTGATTAGATAAAAAAAAAGTCACACAGCAGTAATTAGCTTACACTGAAAAATGTTGTGCATTTAAAGAGAAATGAATAGTTTTAAATGATCAAATTATCATATATTTTCAGTGTACATTCAGTTTGATGACATATTATGAAGTCTTATGAACAGCACTTATCTGCTCTGGAAAAAAAACCAAAAAAAAAGTAATGCAAAAAGTGATATCCTTTCCTCCTCCAGACACACAAGACCTCCATAAAACTGTCCAAAGAGGTCATCACCATAATGCCTGACCCTTTCAGCCTCTCACTGTTGCATTGTATTACTGCCCAAATTTTTGATATAGCCCCTTTGGCTAAAAACTGACTGGAATGTTGTTCATTTTCCATATCTATGCAGGATATTTCCTTGTTATGTCTACATTCCCCCTGTCACGGTTTGTTGGCCTGTGTCAAGTTGTTCCTGGATGAATGTATCTGTATCTGGCTGTGGAAATGAATTTCCTCTCTGACATTTAAGCTCTGGGAAACATTTTGAAGATAAGACGTTAATGCAGGAAAGAGAGAAACTCTGGGGTTTCAATAAAAGCTAAAAAAAATCCTCAAAGGCTGCTGTATTCTGACCACGGTTGGACAGTACTGTGCATGGAAACGTACACTTTGAGGGTACAGGATTTCACTGAGACTGCTGCCATGAAATAGTTCTACTTGAGTATCTCTCTCTCTCTCTCTGTCATCCTCTATGCGCAGGGAGACACAGTATGGAGGTGCTCTATTTGTTGTATTCTCTAGGTAACTAATTATGTCTCACTTACCACCACAGACACACACACACACACACACATGATGTAAGACGTGTGTAATAATGGAACTTATTTGTTGTAATCTTTCACACACTGTAGATCCATGTGAAAGGCAGCAGAGAAAATATGTTGCTGCTGGTTAATAAGCAGTACAGTGAGGCCCCCAGTCAGAGTCGATGGCTTCTTTTGATTGGATCAGTGGTAGCGCACAGTTAATCGGTGTAATGGTGAGCGGTTCTGGCCCAGACGTAGAGGCAGAGGCGTTCATGCTCATGTTCAGTGTGCTTGGGACAAGACACAGAACCATACAGCCGAGTGTGTACAGTGTGCGAATGGGTGAATGCAGTATTAAAGCACTCTGAGTGGTTGAAAAGCCTAGAAAGGTGAGTGGTCACAGAACATTTAGCATTCAGTCATGCTGGTTCATCTCGCTACCTCAGACGAGATACTTGTAGGATGTACTTGCTTTTCACAAAGGCGTGTGCACAGACAAGCAGCTGTGACGCAAGAGACATTGTTCACATGAGTCGTACGTGAATGTTTAGCAGCTGGAAGATGTAAACAGTCCGAGGCACACTGTTAACTTACTGAATGAAGGACCTCATACTGAATAACCCGCAGATGTTGATGTGTTTTTCCTCTCTTTCACTAAGACTAAGAAGCACAAGTTATGTACCATTAGACATGTAACACACCTGTCCCTTTACAACACTAAACAGTCACAGACAACAGACGTCATGCCGGTGCAGGTGTTTTTGGTAATTACAATTTTGACCAAATAAGAACACCATGGATGCAAATAATAACTTTTTCCTTTGAAAAAAAGTAATTTAAGATTGGACTATACTGGATATCTGTTTCACACAAGTTCACACACTGCTGATTAAGTCGATCACTGCCAGCTAAATCTTTGTATTTCACACTATACCAGAGGTTCTGATGCTCCACATCAGTGGTATCTGCAGGGTTCGCGCAGGGGCATGTCTGCTTGTTTTTTCGTTTCTATATCCCCTCTGGTCTGCATCATCAATTTTATTTAAATTCTGAATTCACCAGTGTAGCCATGGTTGAGCAGTTTTGTCCAAAGGAAAGTGTAAAGAGCCGAGCGTAAAGGTAAACAGAAGCGTCCTCATTCATCACTTGTAAAGTGATGCTCATGTGGGCCTGATTATCAACAGCTCTCCATACGAGAGCTTCTTTTAAATCAACTCAGACTTAGCCATTGTTACATCTGTGGACCAGACTAAAATAGTGCGTTCCTCAGAGTTCTGCCCCAGCGGTCCCCTCATTACTGCGATGTCTGGTGTAACATTGAATTTCAAATATGTTGCAAGAATTTGGTGATTAGTAATCAACTCTTGAATATAAAATGATTGATACATAAGTGCCAGAGTCAGAGAAGCCTTTAAATAGGAAAACGGGGGGGCCCTAACTTTCAGGAGCCTTCTATTCACAAGCACTGATGTTTGTCACCACAGTCGAGCTCGTCATCACAACACTCTGCTGTCCAACCAGTTGCCTTGAATATGGCCTCAACATGTGAACAGCACTGAGCTGACAGATGATTCTCAGCAGCCTCCATTGTGCTTACGCTCTGTCAGCCTGCTAATATGTGTTTAAGAGTTCTCGATGCTATGAAAAGTTTTTATCCATTAGTTATGTGTTTACACACACAAGTAAAACGGGCTTCAACAGTGCTGATTGCACCTCTTCTAGGGCTAATATTAATGATCCTAACTCTCTGAAGTTAACCATTAGAAGCTAAGTGACAATATGCAAACACGAGTGGACCGTCTTGGGTGCCATTAAATGGCAAGAGAAATCAGCATATTTGTGTAATTCCTGTCTCTAATTGCAGATATTTCAGGTGGACTTTAAACATAACGGACACACACAAGAAGGTTACGACAGTGAGACAGTGGAGACAAGCTGTGCTAGTTTTGCATATTTTGGACATACAGACTCAATGGTACCTTATTAGTTGGGTCCAGAACCACAATTCTCTGACCGTTCTTTGGCTTGGATTCAGTATGACTTGTGTGGAGCACATATCAACATCTCCAATAATGCATGAAAACACTTTTCTGTGCAAGTCGGTGATGAGGATTCTGATCCCACATCAAGTTTGACGTTAAGTGCTGCTCTTCTGCCCAGACCACGGGCCCATTTGTACTAACACAGGTCGCACAAGCACAGTTGGTTGGAAGTCACAGACCTTTATTTTTAATCCTGACTTACAGGAAATTGTGTATGAAATGATATACAATCATTTTCATTTGATGTAATGGCACAGCCATGATAAAAAAAGAAAAAAAGCTGCTGTCTGACTCAGACAGCACAATCCTTATTTAAAATACATCAGTCAACAGGACGAATGTAACCATACCAATATACACAGACCTTCACAGATGACCATTATGAAAATGAGGCTGCCTCTGTTGCTAGGTGGTTGCTAGGACGTAAACCTTGCAAACCAGACTATGAGAAACCCCGCCAGCTCCCTGACTAGAACATGTTGTCAGTTTACTCTTGTTTATCTCTTCTTTTCCTGGTGGATGGTGGATGTTGGTGCATGAATTATATAGTAATCAGATATTCAAATAATCGGATGTTATGTTGAAATGTCAACGCTTGTTAGCTACTTCAGGCTGTTGTTGTGCGGGACAGAATCAAGTCACTCTGAGCTTATAATGTCATGTATGTAACGTGACCATACAAGAGCATCATTATTTGATATTTTCCTCATGTGAAAAAACATAAGGAATATTTTACTACTAAATCCTGTACTTTGTTTCTTTGATTGTAGTCTCTGTTGATTGTACATCACTGGTAGCACTACCCATTCCCCCATCAGTGCACACTGTTAAGTTCAACAAACTTCAACTTCAGCAGAATGTGCAGAGAGGATAAGAGATGGTAGAGAAATAACAGAAGGAACCATTAAATCTAGTATTACATTGGCTTGTTAATTTGGACATTTCCACCAAGTATAGCCAAACTAAGTGTACTTGTTCCATCTGCTGATTATGTAAGACCGTAGACACGCGAGTCAACCTGAAACATGTTCTTATTTTATATAGTCTGATAAGTAGACTGGAGACATGAAGTGTATCCTTGTGGAAAGCAGATAGTTATACTGACAGTAAGCTCTGTAAAGCTTGTTCTCTTGCACTACTTTTCTCTCTTACACATATTTCTGGATGATGCTAAGCTTTTTAAAGCTAGAGGAACACTTCTAAAAACACTGGTGTCTTAGGGTTACACCCATGAAGCTGTCTGCAAGAGGCGAGTGCTTCACTTTTAGATGAATCTGATCTCAAAACTTACCAGAACCTCTAGTTTTATTTCATTAAAGAAAGTGAAGCATGCTGCCAGGAGGATGAGAAAATGCCACTTGTCTTGCAAGTCAAATAGTCTGAAAACAAACTGGAATAAGTCGGAGCTGTTATGTCTCTTCAATAAAGAAATTGTCATAAAAATGCAAGAAACAGCATTGGAAATGAAAATGTTTCACACCGTGACATATTTTTCCATTAGTTTTGCAGAATGAGATGTTATTAGCCAGAATAAGATGACGTTATTTAAGGATTGGCAGTCCACTGTGTCAAATTTATGCAAGTCTCACTCAATTTAGCTGCCTAGCTGAAGACCCAGAATTTAACCCCAAATTTAACCCCAAGAAGTTACTTTTATTAAGTGGTTGTCAAAGTTGTCAAAGTGGGGCACCTTGGCGGAGTTCTACGAGGTCATCAGTAAAGTAAGAATTTACTTATTTTTCACTATTTCGTTCTAAATACGATTCCAATTGACGGCTCCCAGGTGATATAATGTGACAACGGGTGTCCATGTCATATTTCTGCTGGGATAACAGAAAGATTTCTTTATTTTGCTTCTTTTCAAAATCCGGGAAACTTTGGGCAGAAACTGATCATTCGATGTGCAGGCCAAAATCCATCCACCCACCACATCTGAATGACTGTTAACCGACAAGTAACGGTCCCGTCAATCAAATATATAACAAAAGATACCAAAAACAATCACAACAACACTTCATAGATCCAAATGAGGGCAAAAGAAGAGCGTGCATCTGTACAGGATGCACTCCTGCATCAAGTGAACACATCTTGCCCCCCCCCTCCATCCTTAAAAAAATAAGAAGGTACTTTCCACAGGCTCATGCTGTTGCAAGCAGCTTATATAAGAGTAGATGTAGAGTAGACAACAGAACATAGCCACCAGAAGCACTGATTAAAGGTCATTACTGTAATTCACGACATTATTTATGTAATGAATAATAACCTATTCCTTTTACTCCCGACTACACTGAACAAAAAAATGATGCTGTTACGTGACGTGCTGTACAGCAGGCTGAGAATCAGTTCAACCAGTTTAATGATGGTTACAGATCCTCCTGCTTCATTTGAAGCTGAGAACGGGTACTGTAAGTTTAAGCAAATGTAAGCGATGTGCAGCTGATTCGCGTAAAAAATTTGGATCTCGGATACTATGAAGACTTTCGCGTATAGAACTTATGGAGTTAACACCAGCAAAATCATGAGAAAAACATTGGTAATTTCCAATAACCCCATCCAGATATTGGGAAATAGACATCAGCAGCAAATATTTTCACCTGATGATGTCACTTTATTATCTGCCATCATGATGTTTTGGACATCCATGCAGACTACAGGTTCTGTGCGTGGGAGAAAAACTAAAAGATATATAACTGACATACAGTAAACCTAAAAAAAAAAAAGGTTTCAGTAAAAGTGGTCTGTTGTCAATGTGTGCTGACTGACCTCATGACGGATCATCAATAAAATTTTCATTGGCAAACATCTTTAGGGACTGTTCGTGGCATAAAGCGACTTCAATTCATGTATGGATCTATTAGAATATCAGTAATATGATATTCTAATTAATTATTGATCTATATTTCATTGAACCGAGGTATACAAAGTTTCATTCATGTTTAGGGTGAAGTATAGAAACAGCTGGAAGCCAAAGATACATCTCCCTGTGAGCGTGTGGCGTACAGAAACCTACAGATGTCAGCTGAGAATGGAGTGATTAGCACAACAAAGATACCCCACTCCACTCTACTCATCTCATCTCACACACACACACACACACACACACACACACACACACACACCTATTTTCTTATGGAGAATACAGCTCAGCGTGGTTTCTGCCTCCTGACAGGTGAGAAGGTGAAATGAGGGAGGCTTAAAAGCTTTGGAGTGTGTTATGTTTCTGTGCTGCATTTGTACATGCACGTGTGTGACAGTCATGACATTTTCTTACAATTCATCAATGACAAAGTTGGCAGAAAAAACATTAAATTGCTGTTGTGGCTGCGGGATGCATATTTATAAGCGCATGTGCATATAAGTGTGAATGTGAACCAGTAAGTTATTGAGAGACCAAACAGGTCCAAACAGGATTCTGGAGTGGATTTGTAGATAGAGATGCTATTTGTGATCGGTAAAGCATTTTATTCTTGTCAGGATGGAGAAAACCCTCTGAAAGAGGTTAATATTGATGAGCATTAAAGTACAATAAACAAGCTGCAACCGGTTGGACCATATCGACCTATAACTGTGACAAGGGCAGATGTCCCATTTTAATTAAAGGGCGATACACAGACCCACACACTGGCTTATATCTGTTAAATGCATCTAGTGGAGCTGTAGTTGCCCGTTTACCAGGCTGATGTCACGTAACAAATGCAAGTTACATACACGGTAAGTCACATGCTTCATGACACCCCATGAACTGGCCTGCTCACAGTGGTTGGGAATGATAGAAAGCCGGCTGGGCCAGTGTCCTCATTCAAGTCTCTTCTCAATACTGACTTTTTATCTGGTTTTATAACTTTACTTGACCCGCCTGCTTTTTACTGGACTGTATTTGTTTTAATTTCTTGCTTATTATTAAATTCTTGACTCTTACTCCCTTTGTGTTTTACAATGTGCAGATTTTTATGGTTTTAATTTGTGATTGCTCCTTCTGTAAAGCACTTTGCTACTGTGTTTTAATATTATTATTATTATTATCATTATTATTAGTAATAGTAGTCATAGTAGTAGTAGTATTAATATGATGGCACAACGGTGGTGTGAATAGAGCCAGAGTGAAATTCCGTATTAACCAGAGAATTCCCTTTTTATCAGCATACTTAACTGTGATAGTGCAGTACGAGACTGTGGTACCCAACCTTCTTTGCAATGTCCTCTTGCAGCCCTTCGTCACAGGTTGCATGTCAGGTTTCATGACCTCCACAGGTCGGGAACCACTGGTCTAAACCACTCTGTGCCCCACGGGCCGTACGGCTTTATGCTGCCGCCAGTGAACGTCTTTTTATACAACACAGGAGACACGGGACAACATTAGCCTTCGTTTGCAGGCGTGTTTGTGTCCACCTGATGGCTGTGAGAATATTCACTCTGCTTTCACTCTCCACCAACTTCAGTCTCTTTTTTTTAGCTGCTGTTTGGTGCTGGCAGGCAGTGCATAGCTGATCTCTCACTGGAAACAAGCTATAAACAAAGTTAATTAAAGCAGAGTTTGTGAGATGGAAAACAAAAACAATGAGTTTGAGGCTGCTGAGAGGCTCCATGGTTCTGACCCAAGCTATAGAGACATAATCCGCCGTGGGTTTATTCACTGCAGGCAGCACCTTTGACATTTATCTACTTACTTTGAGAGACAGATTATGGTGGCGGCAGCTTAGGTGGTCACAAATTTTCACAAAATTTAGTTGAAAATGTGCTAGATGGAGGGTATGACTATAAAAACCTGTGTCAGCTTGGCTGCCATGTTTAGTTTAGTTAAACTAATAATCTTCAGAATTCAATTTGTAATATTTCAAAGACCAACAGAATAATCGTCATTGAGTGATTCTCTTATTTTGTTCATCTCCTGTCATCTTTCTTTCTGTTTATGTTTTCATTCTCACCCATAGTACGTCCTTGCTGCTTCCTTATTACATCTTAAATGTGTGGCTGACAAAAAAAAAAGCAGGAGAGAGACACACAAGGACAAGTTGTCATTGCAACAAAATGAGAAATGATCGAAGATGTCAAAGTTAACAAAGAGAGGGCAGTTATGCAAGAGGAAAACACGTGCCAAGTACAAGAATGGCAGCCAGAAAAGATGGGAGGATTTTACTGAGAGAAATGGAGTCAAAGTGAGGACACTTTAGATGAAGACATGTTACATTTTTGAACGTCACGTCTCAACACTCTAGTCTCTCATTGTATTAAGTAGGATGCTGTGAATGGAGGTGTGTAGAAGCAACATAAATAAATTAAGAGATGGCACAAAAAGTTATGTAATGAAAAGAAGACGTGAGAAATAAGTTTAAAGATGAGAAAATAGTTCCTATGTTTTCAACAAAAAGACACAACCAGCAATGAATGCACCCTACTAACATGTATTGTTTATGTATCTAACGCAGTGTTGGGTTCAACCTTTTGACAGTAAGAATGATCTCAAGCCTGACTGCTGATGATTGGCCACTCTGTGTTTGAGGGGTGGGGCTCAGCGAAGGGTTGATTCCCAACTTTCATCTGAACCAACCAAAGGTCACATCGTATAGAGGGCAAGATGACAACAACAAAATAACAGAGGGCAGGAGAGATGATAAAGAGAAAACAGTTATCATGGGAAACGAGAGAAGGACCTAAACATGAAACTAAATAAGGAGGGAGACAAGAAGATTGAAATGGGGGAAGTAATGAAAAAAATGGACGGACAAAGAAAAGGACAGTAGCAACAGCAGGGACGACACGAGACAAGATGAAAAGAAAGCAGATAAAGAAAGGAGGAAAGGATGAGAGAGGAGGAGAGGATAGGTGGACAGAACAGGAAAAGAGAAAATAGGAGGTGTGGAGGTGCAGAGCCGTCAAAAGAAGAGCGATAGGGAGATGCCGTTAATTTGGAGTTCAGAGAGATTTTTTAGTTTGACACACTCGGCAGGAGGCCTTTGACTGCTGCTGCCTTTGAACTACAGTGCGCACACACACACGCACACACATGCACACACGCACACACACATGCACACACACTGGCACACTCACGGTTGGCCAAGGATAATGTTCTCTCTGAGGTAAAATAACGCAGAGAAAAAGGCAGAGAGCACAGTACAAATGGAGAGAGCCACAGATCCTGTGTATTAAATTCTATGGGTTCATCTTGTCTGGAATGTCACATTGTATCAAAGGCCCCACTGGAGTCCATATAGAGAGATATCATTAGTTCAGTGACACATGGATGAGCGTCTCTTAAGTCTATCTGAATTTGAGTGTCTGACATGGAGCATGATGATTACACTATGTGGAGCTGCTCAATTCCTGCTGATGACGATGACGATGATCCCGGTACAGCTCTTAACCTCAGGTGAGGACGCTGCCGACCTCTTGCAGACCATGTGCCATGTGTACCTATCGCCTTTTCCTCCTCCGTTTAGTCCCCCTACTCCTCAACTTTCATTCTCCACCAGTTGTTTTCGGTGTTTTTCCTTCATTTTTACATCGCATGACCTCACACACATACAGGCCACCTTCCATCTTTCCTCTGCCAGCTCGCCAATTCTGTGTCACTTCCATTACGCTCCAGCCTGTGTGTCCTCATTCCTGTCGCCTGTTCCCGCTTGTGTGTGCTGTGTTCCTGTCACCTTACCGTATGTGCAGTCTGAACCCATGTGTATACCTGTAACGTGCCTACATGCCTACAGCTTCTGGATTTGTTTGCCTTTGTTTGTCTACCAGTGTCCTCTCCTCTTTTATTCAGACCTGAATGGTGGCATGCACTGTTCATATTCACTCAACATCTAAGACCTAAAATCATTCTTGTTTTTGGTTTTACGCTAATCTGATGGGGAGATTGTAGCTCTACAACACTATGTCACTGGAAAGTAGCCCAGTACATTCCTCACAACATGAATGATACCAGAAGCTTGGTGACTAGTGCTTCAGCCATTACCAAGGCAGTTAATTGGTACTGTCCACTCCTGTCTCACAACTGACTGTAAACCATGCTGGCTCTCTTTTGTGGGGCAGTTTATACTCCAACAGAGCAGGGTTATATATAATTTGACAGTGACACACAACAAATACAGTATGAGAGCTTCCTCCGTTTGGAAATCTCAAGGTCTCTCCATTCCCTCAAGACTGAGCACTGTCAGGCTGTTTTTCAGACTGCCGGTGTGAGTCCTGACACCTTGGTGGCTGGCACCCTAGAAAAGCAAGGTGTGGACAGTGAGATTGATCATCGTGCTCCCTAAACCTTAGGTTTACCATTACATACGTCATGGTCACATGGTTGTAATCCTATTGGTTGGTTGCTAAGTATTGATAAATTGGGTTTTATCTAATACGAAGCTGCCAGAGGAAGACATCAAGAGGAAGGAGGAAGAAAAGCACCAACACAAGGAAGTTGGTACGCCACAGATTAGGGAGAAACCGTAATAGCAATGAATAATAACCACTGATGTCTGGTGATGTTTGGTATTTCGGTGGAGGTACTGTCTGCATTGATATTAGCGGTGTCCCCTAACTGAGAATTTTTATAGCTGAATCTGATTCATTGAGTTTTGCCTATTGTCGGGTGATTGCCAAACATTTGCTTCCCTGTGTTCCACACGACAAAGAACGGCTCAAACAGCAGGTGATGACACCTGGCATGTGTGATGGTGTGGGCCGCAGTGTAGTCCATAGCACTGAATGTAGCGTAGGAGATTGACAGACTGACAGATTATGCCACCCCTGTCCAGAAATGCATTTTCTTTCCATCTGAAAACACCAGCCACTCCTCTGCAAAATGCACAGCTGGGAGCGCTTGAGTGCAGCATTTTTTCAGCTGAGACGCTCTGGTTGCTATGACACAGAATATCTGCGTAAGTAAAAGTGTCGGCACGAAGTAGAGCACTTTCTCTGCACTGTTTGTCATGTTGATATTGTCTTAGTCATCCGGTACAGGCATGGACACTCAGATCCTGGCAGTATTCATTTCTCAAGCAACTCTATGTAAAATCAGACATTCAGCCTCCCATTCAGCCCAAATGGAACAATCCTTTCTTTCATAACCTTCACGCCACTGCCAGGATGCTACTGTGACAGCAGAATCGGGCCCCTTAGGTCGAATTGTTGAATAGTCGACTATTTGGGGTCACACCTAATTTATGTGCAGAACTGTGAGCTATCTGTGCACAGCTTGCAATGTACCAGAGCGACACCGAGCCAAACTTCCACCACCCATTCGAAGAAAGCAACTCATTGGGAGATGAGCTGACCTCACAAGGGCTCGGGCGGGCCCACGTCCTCTCTGGCATGTCTGTCTTTGTACCCCAGCAGGCTCCAGCTTAGGGGCAGAGCCCACATTCCATATTTGTTAGATACTGATAATCCAGAAGCTCTAGACATCTAGGCATGTTAGAGAAAGACGCCACTGGCGGCCTAATTCAACAGGAAACCACCTTTTTGTTGACCACTAAAACCCACATTTTGACCTAATAGATAAAGAGAAGATGGAGGGATACAGCCAAGGCCAGCTCTTAGAAAGTAACATTTCGGTCCAATTTCAGGCAAAACTTCATCACAAGATCAATACGCTACTGAAATGCAAATGAATAAATCTAGTTCAACACGAACTCACATCAAGTCATTTATATAGCTCAAGAGTGATCCCAGACAGATTTTAGTTTCTGCAACATACAGTATTAGAAAATGAAAGAAAACCAAGCGTAATGCTTTTCTAAGACTTTTGCACAGTGGAAAAGCACTTTGGACTCAAGGATGAAAGATGCAGCTCGTTTTGGTAACTTTCACTCTCTCTCTCTCTCTCGTTGACAGTAAGATCCTTGATAAGTCTGCTAATTCCATGTTCACTATGTGCGTGTATGCATTTGTGATGTAAGTTGAGAAAGCTAGTGTGTGTTTGTGTGTGGACACCAGGGGGAAGGAAAGAAACGGCCAGATCGAAGGATCCGACTAGAGAATGAATAGATTAAAACCTGTGGCAGGGAGGGAGGGTGATGGACAGAGGGAGATATTTTTTGAAATGTATTAGCACCTTTGTAATGAAAGTGTATTGATCTTTGTTCATCAATATTCTACAGATCAGCAGAGGGCCGGGTGCAGCATAGACAACACAGTGGGATACATAAACACATTTGTGTAACTACACTTCTAAGGGCCCTCCATTGAGTGTGTGTCTCCCTTAACTCAGTTGGAGTTGGATTAGGGGGAATACATTATCATTTATGAGGGCCTTAGACATAAACAATCAAATCACCTCGCTCGCTTTACTTCAAAAGCATCGCACTCCCCGCCATGGTGCTCTGGTAATTTGGTGGCAGAATGGGAGTATTCTCCTCTATCACCAAAGCATCTCCCCTGCGGAAAGTGGCGTCCCCGCGCACAGAACAACCAAATACACAGCACCTTCCTTTAAATGAGCTCTGGAGGAGATGACACATTTGGTTAATTTGTTCTGCTGTGGTCTTAGGAGAACAGTTGCACAGTGTCAGGAGTGGCTTAATGATGTTAGATGGTTGATATTGGAGGAAGAGCCAAATAAGAGCTGGAGGCAAACTGTGGGGACAGTTTGGCTCACAGTTTTGCCCTCACAGGGGCAGCAAGGCTATGTACATAGTAAGAATTTAAAATGTCCAACTAATAATCAAAGATAATAATCAAAGACATGCCTTGATTATTATCCTTGATAATGCGTTGCACTGAAGATCGGTCCACATATTCTCTGTGAAAACTACACCACATTGTTTTGTTAGTCACAGGAGGGTCTACACACATGAATGATGTGTATGCACTGATTTTCATCACTTCACCTCAACACAAACATCTTACATCCAAACCAAACCAGCAACTACAGCACAAGGAACAAACAGCTGAGTTTGAAAAGTCCATCATCAGTCTCAACACAGTGGATTTTGTTAAACAGTTTAATTTAATTTATCTATATGTCATACCCTAATCAGACTGACACAGTAATGTGAGTGGAACCCATGGCTGTGTTGTATATGAATGCACATCAGCCGGTCTCTCCCTAGGGACCCTCCTTTTAGAGACATGGGTCGGCGCGCCCTGGTTTTGTTCTTCTGGTGCATCTGTTAGTGACGGGAATCAATTTCATGGTACCTACATTTAAACGTCACTTAAATGGCTCCCCCCGAAAAGAGAGGGATAAAAAACTCTATGCTGCAGACTGGAGGATGTGTGGGGTGGGTATTTCGGTCAACTACATTTTAGTCCATCTGTCTAACTGTTCTAAAAGGCTATTCAGACCAGATTTGACTGTCCTTGGGTTCCTTTTGGATCGGGTCTCATTTTTTGAGAATTATATTATGCTTTTTAAATGATGGTAACCCATTTAGCCACTGTAATTCATGTTACTCTCTCTCTCTCTCTCACACACAAACACACACAACAGTGTGAGAGAAGACAGGGAGCTTACTATACATTCATACAGTCTCTCTCTATACAGTGTAAGAGAGATACTGTAGTGTGAATGTGTGTGTGTGTGTGTGTGTGTGAGAGAGTGAGAGAAAGAGAGATATTGTTACTGTGTTATTGTCAATACTAATATTTCACATGAATATTCTGATGCTTTGGCAACACTGTTCCTGAAACTGTCATGCTGATAAACCCCAATGAATTGAATGAGCTGAGCTGAATTGACTTGAATGAGAGACAAAGAAAGAACATAATGAGCCTGTGCCATACATTCCTGTCATAAAAACCCTTGTGTGATTGGGTGCTGTGTATCTAAGAGGTGGGGAAGAGAGTTTTTTCACAAAGCAACCAATCGCTGCACTCGATAAAAATACAACGACAATCTGACTGGCCGCCTAAACAACCAATCGACCAATTCAACTGCTCTGCCCAAATATGGATGTGTGGTGACCCAGTCACCATCAAATCACCAGAGGCACTTCTTTGATTCTTTGAACCTCTTGGCTGCAGTGTTTTCTCTTTTCTTTCAGTGAAGAATGCACAATAAGGAATAAATAATTTTAAAAAAAGGCTGATTTTGCTTCAAGCTTAGAGCCGCATTCAATATAATATCAGCACGAGGCAATTATTCAACTATGAAGGAACAGCTAGCATAAATACCACTGTTACTGCTCCAGCTGTTTTTAGGTTTAAAGGTAATCCCTCAGATGTCTGTTTTCCAACAGGATGACAGATTTCATTTGTCTTCTTGATATAACAGTAATTCAATGTGCTAAATATTGTGTGCTTGTGTCAGGGTTGTCCAGGGTTTAGACACTCATCTGCCATTAATGAATTCAAGGGAAAGTTCAGCATGAACTCTCTGTTTCACCTTTTGAGCCACGAAAGAAAAAACAAAGGTGAACATTTGTGTGCAGCCCTTCTGGATCAGTCATTGTTACATCAGTGTCTACATCACATTACATTGGTGTATCATCAGAAAACAAGGGATCAGCAGCAGGAACTTTATCATGTGGCACAATCTGGATAAACAATAAAACGGTCTCCATTTGATCATAGCTAGATACACTTATTTTGTCTGTAGTAATGGAATCAGTGACAACCCAGCTGCCAAGCAGTTATATCATGAGTGGTGTATGATGTTATTATGTGACTGACACAGAGTATTTGTGCTCTCAGTAACAAGGCATCATAAAGTGCTTTTTCAATAAGAAGAAAAATGTCTGAAGTGTGGCAGTTCTTTGATCTCACAGACCCAGAAGCTGCAGCAGAATGATGTGTTGTCCAAACTGAACACTGAGGCAAAGCAGCCTCCTCGGATCAGCCAACCACAGTGAGCTGATCCTTCCTTCAGAGTTATTCATATTCATATACGCAAAAAAATGACCCTGATATATACATCCAAATACTTCAATAAACATCTTCCCATTAATGCATTGGCTCTGGGACTGGTACTTACAGACTTAAAGTGGGTGCCATGCAGAAAGTTTTGCCTTTGGGGAAAATGGGACAAAATTGGCAAACATTGGTGCCGTCTATTGTTGCAGCAGTGTGCAGGCTCCACTGTCTTCTCTGATACTACCAAAATGAGCCACCAAAATCATAATGTTCAGATCCTAAAACCCAAAAATGAAAACGTCTTTAGCAGAGCTGCACCCTTAGCTGCACTTTGCCCATGCAAAGACTTAACATTATTGCCTTTTACCCACTGTCAGCTGGCAAAGACTCCAGCCCCACATGACCCTGTGCAGGGCAAGTAGCTAGAGAGACCCACTGAGTGGATATCAAGGCACAGCTGAAGTCTGAGGTTTATGGGGTTGCACCTCTGCTAACGATGTTTTCATTTTGGGTTTATTGATGCTGCAAGCACTGGATTATTTCACAGCTGGGTGTGTCTCAGTTTGACTCAGTCTGAAAGTCAGTGTGACTTTCTCTTAGATTCATTGGACCGCCCAATCCAAGTGGAAGAGTTCAAGTATGTTAGAGTCATGAGTTGTTGTGAAAGTAACTGGGAGATCGACGTCTGACGAGAAGCACCGGCAGCAGTAATGCAAGCTTTTTTTATTGGACCATGGTGGTGATGAAAGACATGAATCAAAATCGAAAGCTCTCCATTTACTTATCTTAATGCTCAAGTGCAACACTCACAGTATGTTGCGGAGTGTTTGTTGCATGTTGTGCAGTCAGAAGAAGTACAGGCGTGGTGGCAGGAATCTGAGGAGTGAATGTGTGATTTTCCAGAGCCTTGATCGCCTGACACTGACACTAACACTGGTAAAAAGAACAGCTGCACATCCTGAAGCACTGACATGCACCAACCAGCGATGTCGCACATAAAGATGCTGCTGCTGCTGCTGTGTGAGTTCACCTGGAAAACAATGGATGCAAGTGTCTTGGTGCATCTTTCAAGTGGGTTGAGAGAAAGAAAGAATGATTCTGTGACCCAAGTAACTGAGATGATGTTACTTTGAAGGTTGGCTCAACATGTGGACAGCAACAATTTCTGAAACCCCCAGTATCCAGCCCCCCCTGTTTGTTTAACTAGTCAGGACATTGATCACGTTGGAGTACATGCCACATGTGTGTGGCGTAGCAAACCACGGCTTCTGCTCTCTGTGATGAAGCAGTTTTTCATTCTCAAATGATTTGGATCAAGTTTGGTTGGAAGACTACTTTAAGATGTAAGATTTAATTTTTATATTGACTTGGACAAAGAAAGAGAATTGTGAATTAAGGGGCTCAGTGGAACAAAGGTAAAGTTCACTTTTAATGTTGTCGTTGGTAGAATGAATGCTGTATGTTCTAGATATGTTCTGCAATCCTCCCCAACATCCAAGCAGTAGCACCAAACTGACAGTGGGTATAAATACTTCATGTGCCACAACTTTTGCATGATACATGACCAAAATTCAATCAAGTTGTACACGACATGCATGATAAAAAAACTACTACTACTATGTGTCCTAAATCATTCCTGTTTAGAATAAGAAAAGCACTATGAAGTGGTTCCCTCATGCTAATCACCTTTGATGGTGTGAGGCAGCGTGCTTTAGTCAGAGTGTAGAAGGGTGCTGCGTGCTGAGGACTGGTGACAGCGTTAATCATTCAACCAGTAGACATGACAGCCTTAATCAAGGCAATGAGCGGGTGGCAGGAATGCTCGCCGGTTGAAAATCAACACTGAGTCCATTTGTACATCTCAATTGCTGACTGTGATGCATATAAATAACTTGCATGGCCCATTAGACTCATCACACATCACACGCTGACAGAAACACACTAGGTTACACTCACACACGCACACAAAAGCTGCGAGAGGGGCTCACTCTGACGACTCTCGGGGTTGTCAGAGTGAATTACCTGCATGTCAAAGTGGAACAGATAAATTGTCAGGAGAGCACAGCAAATTGACTCGGTCAAGGCTGATCTATTGTTGTAGTGCAGAGAGGACACACAGATAAACTCACTTTTACACAGGCACATGCTCCCACGCACACGCACACGCACACACACACACACAGACACACACACACAGACACACACACACACACACACACACACAGACACACACACACACACACACACACGCATAATCACTCTCTTTCCTGCAATATCTGTCACTTCACTCCAGATTAAGTCCAGAGTTCAGGCTTGAAAACTGTTATCCGCTTTGTTGTTCCTGCGTTACATCTCTTAAATATCTTTTCATGCAAAAATGCTTGCACAATTGTCTACGACCACCAGACTGGATGTAAAAGGAGATGTTACTGGCTTTACCCGAAGAGATGCTAATACGCAGGTATCACCACAAAGTAATGGCCATAGACAGAGCGGGGAGAGAGGTAACTGGCGTGGCTTCCAAGGCGGGCCACTTTCCCAGCATGCTTCTAGCCGGTGTGCAGTCTCTTGACAACAGGTTGGGCAGCCCTCAGAGGGATCTAAAGGACCGTTGTACGCTCTCCTTCACTGAGACCTGGCTGGATGGCTCTCTGTAGACCGTATGGACTGGTCCACGGTGACTTCAGCTATGCATTATGCACTGACATAGAAATAGTGTCCCAACATCAGAACATCTAACTGTAAGATGCAGACCAGGGACCTCCCATTTGTGTTATTAATATATGTCTATATACCACCACGAGCTCATGGCATTCGTCTTCTATGAACTACACAGCCATCAACAGGCAGGAGAAGTTGCACCTGGAGGCCTTTTCAGTTGTGGTGGGGGCCTTTCAGTTTTGCAACTTGAAAAATGTACCAAAGTGCTATCAAAATGTCAACACTCACCACGCCATAATCAAAGGAGTTTACAGGCCTCACTTTGGGAAATGCAATCATTTGTCAGTGCTCTAGCTTCCCTCCTACGAGCAGAAAGTAGAGCGTACACAGTGGGCACAGTACAGTGGGCATCAAGACACAAAACTCAACTCAGACTGTTTTGAGTGGGCCTGCTTTAGAGATTCCTCTGAGAGTTTGGATGAATATACTGAATCATCACTGGCTATATTACCATCTGTGTGGATAACTGTATCACAATACAGACTGCTCGCTTCTATCCCAACGAGAAGCAACAGTGACCTTGGCCTGAGACTGAGGGACCTAATAGCTCCCTTTACATCAGGACACAATGGGTGCTACATGATATGCAGCTATGATGTATGGAGAGCTATAAAAGCCACCGAGACAAACCGGACAGTGACTACAGTGGCTGCAACTCACGATGCAAATGGACGGGACTGCAGACATTTGCAGAACAACGTGGCCACCAATGTCTCTGCCTCTCTTCCAGGTGAATGTAACAGTTTTTCAGCTTGCTTCAAAGTCCACATGTCAGACCGTGTCAGTGGTAGCAGCACGATAGTCACCAGTTATAGTCGATTTACAGGTGGACCTTTAGGAGTGAAGTGGAAGACCTAACCCTGTGTTGTAATGAAGGGATCATCTGCAGAAATTCTTGGCCATTCAACATTTCTGGGCTTCGGTATAGGAATTTTTTTTGTATTTTTGTATCTTGCACATATTTATCCATTCCATATTGTCATACTGCAATACAGCATGCTTTTCACATTTGCACTACTCTCAAACCTGCTGCTGCTTATATGTCACTGTCATAAATTGACACTTTCTTTTCAACGTGTTACTTTTTTTCTATTGCGCTTTTAATTTTGTATTTTTAATTTTGTATTTTTAATTTTGTATTTTTAATGTTGTATACCTGTACATTGGCTGTTGCAACACCTGAATTTCCCCCATGGGGATCAATAAAGGATTATTATTATTATTATCATTATTACATGAGACAATAAAATTGAGTTGGATTACATTCAGAATCATTTAAAATGCAAATTGAGCATGGATTTATTGGTTAAAAATACACAGGTATAAACATAGAATTTTAAACAAATATAAACAGATATTAAAAATCTTACCTCCACATGTTCAGTGCACATGACCTTTCATGACCTTGAACAAGGAAAGTATGCCTGAAAGTCAATCACTGCTTTCTAGGCCAATGTCCTACCTCCCAGCTGCCCATTGATTTTCAGTTTATTGCTCTATATTACTTCTGTAAACTGTTAGCTATCCTATACATGCATTATATACATATATCATATATTTACATTTTTGAAATGACTCTATTCAACAATAGCAAAATTTGCAGCAGTCCTGACTGATGTTGCAATGGAGTAAAGTAGCTGCAGTCCATGGCACGTTTGCCTTTTTTTCAGGAAAGAAAAGAAAAAAGAAAAAGTCAATCTCCACCAGCTGCACTGCATATCCAAATCACACCTTTGAACCCATAATCACGCTCAGAAATGCTCCATGTTTGTCTTAATGTGAATTTGGATTAGCTTGAAACAAGGAAAAGCTAAAGTATATCTGCTGTCACCACCTTTCTTTCCCTTCTGCTTCCTTTTCCCTCTCATCTTACCTTTTAAGCCAGCCATAAAGTGTTGTGTCCAATGAAGCAGCAACACCATCAAAACAGTCTGCAGAAGACAGAAGAAACTACTGTCCCCGTGCTCCACTTCTTCCCTCATGATGTGTCTTTGTTGGCCCCATCCCCTGGCATGCACTACCACACGTTTTGTGACCCACTTTTCCACTTTAATTTGACCACCCTCTGAATCACCATGTTTAATTTCCACATTACCTGACTTAACTGCTAACATAACTGCCTGTCTGCTGCTAATGTGCTATTGTCTTATGTAAAATCTTTAAAACAGCCATAATTCAGCCAATAAACTAAGCTGCACAGTGCAAATCAACATAAAAGATATGAAAGTAAAGCGAGTGGAGTTTCTTGCTGCATGTGGCTTGTTGAGTAACCAAAAGATGTGATAAAAAAAACAATGTTATTTATTTTGAGAGAAATTGTTGTGCAGCATTTGCAGTGCAAAGTGGGTGCAAATATAAACAGCTCAAAAATACCAAATATCAGCGAAAGTGCAAGTTTGATCCACTGTAAGGAAGGAAGTTGTTAATATTTCAACGCAGTCAGCCTGCATTTACCTTTATAATTACACAGATGGAGTGGATCCATCTCTCTCAAGAGATCATTATCATTATTACTATTAATAATAGTAATCGTCATCATCAGAAATAAGGGGCTCAGTCTGGCCCAGGCCTGGAAATAAGAATAATTAAAAAGGATCTTAATTTTAGAATGAATCCTAAAATAAACTGGCAGCCAGTGCAAGGATGCTAAAACAGGGCTGATATAGTCCCTCAGAATAATAATAATACTACTAATACTATGAGGCTGGAGGCTCATAGTATTAACCCTAACCATGGTGTATGAAAAGTGGAGAATAACATTTTGTATCCACTTATGGCTGCTCACACTGACAAATGACACGTAGGCTATCAAGCTGTAACCTAAAAGCGTGTCACCACTCCACAGGCTCCCAGGGCTGTCCGGTGCTACATAGGTGCCTGCTCTAGGTATAAGAATGGACGCTCAGTTTCTCACCATCTCTTTCTTTCCTCGCGCTCATGCATTTTCTTGTCGCCGTTGCCACCGTCTCTCCATCCACCAGGTGCCCTCTGACTCTTCCACCTCTCCCAGTCACCAGACTAACAGACATCAGGCCACTCCTTTCAGCCCTGCAGGTCCCTGAACTTCTTCTTCGACTCTCTCACCTGTTTCTACGTTGCCCCATCAGCCCTGCGGCACATTTACCAGCCCGTCTGTCAAAGTTTGTTGCCTCTTGTCTGAGACCTGAAACCTGTAACTTGCTACATGTCGGTTTTGAACCTCTGCCTGATCTTTTTGGACTTGAAAATTGTTTGCCCGTTTGGACTGACTTTCTGGTTTAAGCTATTGCCTGCCTCATTATTCTGGGAGCCTACTTCCCTCCTGTTTTTACAATGAATCCCTGGGCTGTATTAGTCTGCATTTCAGTCCTATCGGGACACAATTGTTGGATTTCTAAATAATTTCATTTCACGTGGAAAGAAAGGCTGTTTATCCAGAGTTCATCTAGTTATAATGGGTTTTTGTTGCTTTAAGAAAACTTTGCCCATCTCTGGACTTTTCTCCACAAGCAGTGACTCTCAGCTAATTCAGCGAGCCTCCCCTCCATGTTGGATGATGAATGTTGGCTAAGTTGTCCCTGTGCTCTACTGTATAACCAGCCTCTCTGCTTCTCCAGACACTTTTCTATAAATGCTGACCCACTGGGCTAATTTAATAAAAGCCTTTTCTATGTTACCACAGAGACACACCAGGTAATTATATCCACAGCCTGGCCTGCACGCACATGTTATTATGGGATACAGAATTGATCTGAGCGTTCCCAGGGTTGCCAAGGGAGACGGATGGCCACCGCCAAGTGTCTTGTCTCCTGTGGCCATGGAAACACAAGGCAAACGAGTGCATTAACGAGGCATCGGCTCACAACACCCTCAGCACAAACAAACATGCACAAAACGTCGCTGGAAGGACAGTTTGGCTAATTTAATCTTTAACCGAACAGCCAGATTAACATGAGACAAGACTCCTCTCTGCCTCTGACACCTGTTCAAACAGCAGACACTTGATTTCAATCAACGAGGAAAACGCACCCAGTCAAGTTGTTTGGCCTTTTAGGTGTGAAGACAAATAATGAAGCGATAGAAAAGAGCAATAGAGAATGAGAGGGAGAGAAAGCACGCTGCAACCTTTTAAAGCCTCCATTTAAAACCCTGGTGTGTTTTTAAGTTGTTTCATTATTAAGACAAGGTGGAGAGAGCGAGAGAGGATATGTGTGTGTTATTTCATTATTAGTAGGGGAGGAGGGAGCAGACTGAAGAGCAGGAATTGTCCAAAGACTTTTAATTGGATTGCTAAAGTGCTTTCTTAATTGAGTTCTGTATTGTTGCTAATATAAAAGGGTACATCTTTATGTTGTGTTGTGCTAACACAGACACAGACGTGCACACACATGGACCCACACCTAAATTGAACCCAGGGGGTCAAGGGTAGCAAGAGGAGATGAGATTTGATGAGTCGAACGCCGGACGCTTCAGCAAAAATTCAATTTAGACGGCCTTAGATTGACTGGTTAATTTCTAACAGCTTACCTATAATAGCTTTCCTTACTGTCGCCTTAATTAAGTTCTCACATTAATGCTTTAGCTGGGGATCGGCGCTCTTTAGAACCTGTTAACGCACATTTCCCTGGTGGTCGGAGCACACACACACACACACACACACACACACACACAGACCTATAAGAGGTGAGGGGGAAGTAGAGAAATTAAAAACACAAAACCTTTGCCACACACACAGACACACACACACACACACACACAAATTGATAAGGTAAAGGGGGCTCAGGAGCTGCACCTGAAAGCACAAATGGCCAAACTCATCTAGCGTCATTCCTCTGAGGTTCGGGTCCACACACACACATATGTTTTCCAGCCGTGACGAGCAGAGAAAAATGGCCTCTCACAGAGTCGCAATCATAGACCAAATTTATTCCAAATTGTTTTTCATTTACGTTCTGCCTTTTTTTTTTTGCTGCTAGAACGTGAACAGAGGGAAAATGCTGACATCAAGAGTTCAATCTACCTGTAGGCTATACAAGGAGCATCTGCCACAGCGTGCTAAAACATGAAATTCAATCGTGTAACGTGGTTGGAGTGGCTTCCTCGCTCCACTGCTTAGATCCGAGCCTGGGAAGTAAAAAAAAGGAGTGTATCCAGCCAGTTCTGGCAGGTTAAAGTAAAGTCTGAATGTAAAATAGACTCAATTGAATTCCAATCGGTTTCACTCAAGTAGTTTGCAGATTTCATTTGAAACCTGTTGGCGAAGGCGTATTAACTTTATATTACCACTTTACACTTAAGAGTATGAATTGATCAAATGGATTTAATGAGTTTATTTGCTTTCCCAGCTGAGAGGCTCAACTCAGGTTAGATGGCACGTATGTGTGCACACACCAGAGGCCCTGATTCCAGACGGGTCTGACGATCAAATGTGATCTTCTCTCAGCTGGATGTTGTGATGCTCGTCGGGTTCATAGTTGCCACTTGAACGTTGTCTGCTGGTTATGCCCTGAGCTGGTGGCTGTTATGCAGAGGAGACTGACAAAAGCTGAACCGCAGAGGAAAAAGCTTCAGCTAATCTCTTTGTACAGAGGCGATAAATAGTCGGGTTACATCTGTGCATGTTTCAAGCACCTGTATAAAAGTCACGACACAGCGTTATACAGCAACGATGATGGAAAGTGCATTTTACTTTCACAACCTTCATGCAGTGAATGTATATGATGTTTAGTTAATTCATTCTTACCTGAGGTTCTCTCAGGTCTTTCTGTCACTATTATGATGGTTGCTACGCTCAAGAGGACCCTCCGCTCTGAGAGACGCTGTTTTCCTCACTGTCACCGCTTTCTTTTAATGGTGTCTTTATCTTTTATGATATATTTATTTACAACACTCGTCAACACAAAAGCAAACCATTCTCCTTGATAACTCATGCAACAGGCTAATGTTAAGGTCATCTCTTTTAATTCACTCTCTCTCTGCGGTTCTGTGATACACATGTATCTTTTTTTCCTGCAGGTCATGAACTGCATGCATTAGAGCAGCATGTAAACAGGTTGGCCTAGCCGTCGTAGAAACGCCTGCTACTGAATAGCAAACAGTTGGAAACTCAAACAAGGACACATGAAGAGACCAATTTTCTGTTTTCGCTTTGCCTTGCACTCCGAGGACAATTAATAGGTTAAGGTTAAGGCCATGCTAATACTGCATGTGAATGCGCTTGGTGGCTATTCAGGCAAAATTAAACTGGTTTTGCAGTGCAGCCTTGTGTGTCAATGTTCTCAGCGGCCAGCATTTGGGAATACCTGATTGGTATGAACAAGGTGCAACAGCATAGGTGTGCAGCTCCACTGCACTTCATTGTAACAACAGAGACATGACAGACCGACATTTCTCAAGTGATCAACAATAACTCAATTGACAGATTGATAAACCTCATCAAATCATCTAGCCCTGCCTCACGCTCACACCAATTTACAGTCACCAGCTTAATGTCAACTCCAGAGATGTGGAGGAAATAATTCAGTAACTTAAGCCTTGCTTCTGTTCTCTTGATTCCATCCCTATCAAACTGTTCAAATCTGTCTCTCACTGTCATGTGCATGTGTAAATGATATCAATTGTTGGATGCCCGGAATTTTTTTTTTTTTTTTTTTACATCTGACAACAGACAAGACTGAGACACTTGTCTCAGACAGAAAATGTATTCACACGTGGCACCACTGCCTCTGAAACACACTGAGCAAGTCAGAAACCCTGGAATTATTTTGGATACTGATCTTAGTTTTGAAAATCACATCACCAGATGAATCTCACCAGAACAGTGTTCATCACTCAGAGCCTTCAGATTTCAAACTGACTCTCAGAAATTGGTTCACGCATTCATCTCAAGCAGGTTAAACTACTGTAGCGCTCTATTTTCAGGATTATAAAGACAATCAGCAGGACGCCTCCAGCTTATTCACAATGCAGCAGCCACGAAAATCTGAACATATTACTCCAGAAACTGAAATCACTTCATTGGCTCCCGGTACAATACAGAATCACCCTCAAAATCCTTTTAATAGTCTGGAAAGTACTTGATGGTTTTGCTCCTCAGTACATTTGTGACTTGCTCACAGATTATAACCCGTTACGTCATCAGGCAGAGGTCTTCAAGCTGTACCCAGAATCAGATCCATGAGATCCATCAGATCCCGATGAGGCCGCCTGCAGTTACTGTGGTACTGATGACCTGAGGTCCATCACAACCACATCCACATTCAATAACACACTCACAACTTTCCCGCTCTCACAGGCTGACAGGTGATTACTGTGTGTATGTGTGCTCGCATGGTTGATGGTAATGAATGTTGGGTGTGTGCTGGATTATTCATTCGTGTTTCTGTATTCTACGGATATACGTTGATGTTATGTTAAAATCTATTCAAATTTTTGCCTTTTAATGTAAAGTATTTTGAGTTTGCCTCTAAGGAATTGTGCTATATAAACTGAACTGATCAACACAACACTTCCCATTAAGGGAAAATACTGCCGAGGCTTGGAAAGTCTTCAGCTTCAGGTGTGGCAGTTTCAGTTAAAAACAGTCACAGTGTACGGGGCACTCCCTAAAGTCCTGCCTGCTCATGTAAAACCAGCCCCTACGTACAGCTCATAACACCAGTAACCTCCTGAACCTGACACTCTGTGTGTGTGTGTGTGTGTGTGTGTGTGTGTATGTAAATGCTTTTGTGTGTGTGTGAGACTGTGTCTAATTAGTGTCTTTGTGTGTCTTTGTGTGCATGCCTCCTTGCCTCTGTGTGTGTATGTGTGTGTGTGTCGTGAGTTTTACAGGCCAGACCCTGACATAAAGCCTTTAGCAGCCTGTCATGGAGCTTTATAAGGTTAAAACGAACAAGGCCTAATCCACATCCAGAGAACATGAGGAAAGTGTGTAAGCAAGAACACGTGTGTGTGTGTGTGAGTGTGTGTGTGTGTGTGTGTGTGTGTGTGTGTGTGTGTGTGTGTGTGTGTGTGTGTGTGTGTGTGTGTGTGTGTGTGTGTGTGAGTGTGAGTGTGAGTGTGAGAGAGAGAGAGAGACAGACTGACACCTACATTTAGCTGATCTAGACTGTGGCTAGCTGACATCATTGTTCATCTTGACTTGAGCAGAAGAGGTCTTTTGTGCGTGTGTCTGTGTGTGAGACCATGGAAGGTGTACACACACACACACACACACACACACACACACACACAAAACTGCTTGAAGATTATCCAAATTTCCACTTTTCCACTCCACAATTTGCATGTGCAAAAAAAGCGAAGTGCTGTGAGAAGGAGGAAGGTGATTTTCACCTCTTATTGCACTGATTCTTTCTTGCTGTCTCCTGTTTCCTCAGAATATGTTGTAGATAATGGTAAAAGACACACTAAACTGATATGAAATATACTGCCTGGGAGCTAAAAAAGTGCAGAAGGAAAAAAAAAAATCCTACAATCTCAAATTTTCTCTGATTGCTCCATTAGCTCAGTTAAAGGTGTAATTACTGAAACTCCTAATCTTTAATCATCTTTTAATTACCATATCATGTAGTCATTATAGCAGCTCCTGAAGGGAGGAAGTTAAACTTTCTTCTTTGGTGTTTAAGGGTAATTATTTTGGCCCTGAATACTTGGCTGAGTGCAGACGTTGTTTTTAGGTGCAGTGATACACATCTCCTGCACCTTCGTTCCATTAACCGCGTCTTTGATTTTACACCATCATTATCTGCTAGCAACACTGGGCCATAATCTCCTTTACAGTATACTGGTAATCTGTAATATTAACACTAAAAAGACAGTTTGTTTGTTCATTTGTACAAAGGTATGTTATTTTTATTCAATTCCACACTTGGGTTTTTTGTTTTTTTTGAATATTCACATGGGAATAATGAAGCACACTGATGGTGCATCACTTGCTGTATTTGGTTAGAGTTTGGCCCTGTGGTTCATTTTGGTATTCATTAGCTGTCTACGGTTTAATCTGCTGGTGAGTGGACAGCCTTTTACTGAGATTACGCTGACATTTTGAGGACAGAGTCGATGCTGTAATCTTACCAAGTTTAGAGAAAAAAACAAAAAAAAAAAACAGTTTTCACTTTAAATGACATCCTGGGTCCAGGTTCAGCAGAGCTACATGGATTCTCGGCTGTGAGCCGACGTCTGTGAGACAGAAACAGCTGTCAGAGCAAAGCCGCTGCTTTCCCGTGTCTCTTAAGCAGAAACATCCAGCGTAAAATATAACTCACACACTAAGTCCCCTGATTAAATTCTACGAGTTTATTTTAGATGCATTTTAAAAATGGAAGGACTTTGCTACTTTATGGTTGGATCAGGACTCCTGTAAGTGTTTGTACATCAAAAACAACATGGTGTTCTACAATAAGACATACAGATTGTTTGACGTTGGAGGTTTTAGCTGTACTGTTACTTTTTACTCATCGTCACACCTCCAGTGACAAAATGAGCTGTTTTTCGGTGCCCTCCAAAATCCCCCTGCTGCTGTTGCTGGTGTGGCTCCATCAGCTGAACCACCACTGAAGTTTGGGAAAGGTTGTTTTTAAAATGAAACCAGAGAAGACAGGAAGCTCACTCTGTTTCTTCATCCATCAAACCCTAAGGCCCCCCCCCACCCCCCAACTGGGACTCCACATCAGACGCCAGACGTCAGTGTAAATGCCACCGAAGAATCCATTCATTCAGCGGATGACCCCCGGTTACAGCGTCGCTATCCTCAGAACGCACTGTCCTGTCAGCAGCATGGCCACACCAGGCGGACCCACGGCAGACATCTACTGGACATGAACAGTTTCCACACGGGCTCCGTTAGAAAACGGGAGCGTATGTGTTTATTGATTGGTTTATGCTGTCCCCCCTCCCCACACTTAATGCAGTTCTACGCACCATTAGTGAAACTGGGGGCCTAGAGAGGTGGAGACTTGTGTGATCTGAACAGCTGCTCCATGTGTGCAGCAAGAGGAAAAAAAAAGAGCAGGGATTGTACAGTGTTCTCAGTGTCAGTGTGGATTGTTACATCTGTTAAAATAACAGCAAATCCCCTTCGACAAGTGACAGATGCCAAAAACACTTTAAAAAACGCAGCCGGCTGGATTGCCCTTAAGTCGCTCTACTGCGGAATAAGACGGTCACACCACTTACTCCTACTTTGGTACACTACTTAGGTTGGAAAATAAAACCTCATCCTGCTTTTTTTTTTTTCCTGTTAAATGGATGCTTGTAAGCCGTCTGAACAGTGTCGTGCAAATTAACTTGCAAGTAAATATAGTTGCCCTGTTTTCATTGTAAATAAATATGTTTAATGTCACACTTTGCCCTGTAGTTAATACCGTGTTAACTATTCCTTTTAGCACAGCCATTGTGGGGACTGTTGCACAATTTAGCAGTGGATCTATATCATTTTTTTACATTGATGTGATTAAGAATTATGACATTTCAGGTTGAACACAGACTTTCCTGTCTGATTATTTTATCTTTAAGCTGTTTCTTAATAGACTGTCCAGACTAAAAACTCCTGCTGCAAAAAGTCCTGCTTTGTTTTTCAAACGACTGTTACTGTTCTCAGCGGCACCTCCACTTAAATGAAATTCACATTTTGTCACTCTGTCATCACAGTATGTAATGCAAATTTGACCTCCTACGTCTACATTCACTGTTTCTCTGATCTCAGAGTTTCTTTTTTTAAATGTTTATCTTTATTTCATTATTTGTTCAATTTATTTTTTTGCTTTGATGAATATTTCATCAAAGATATAGAACATAAAAGAAAATAAAGGAGGAAATGAGGATATGATTTGTCTACAATCCCATAATTCCCGTCTCTGTTTTTTCTTGTTGAAATATGTGTTCAAATTACTGCAAAAGTTCAAATGTATCTTGTAGGACTTAATTGGAAATAGTCAAGAATCTGATTGCTTATTGCAATGAAGTACATTCAATCTATTTTCCCTATTAATAACATAAATGTAATCCTACTTCTGGTGCTGCTTTTCTCAGCACAAAGGTGGCTGCACAGTGTGAGTGACTGCCTGCTACATGACAGTATCACTCTGAACATTTCTGCATCGCAGGTATTTAATGATATATAACTATCATCGATTTTGAAAGTATAGGGCTATTTTCTTTCTCTGTACCTCTGCATATTCAAATCCATCATGCTGATTACTTCCTGTGAAGTTTAATTATGGTCATTTTAAACTCGTCTGGTTCAACCCTGCAGTAGTTTTGGCAGCCATTTTAAAAATGGCCACCAGGGAGACATTATGCTAATTCTCTGATAGTACTATTGCTAAAAGCACTTATAATTATGTGTATGCCAAATTTTCGTCTCTGAATAATTAGCAAATGTGCGTGCCAAATTCCCCTCTCCCTTAAAAGCAGGTACATCATCATGTGCACTGGCTGGTGCTATCAAAGGCAATGCGAAGCCTCGGGCATGTTTTTATTTGCATTGAATGACCCTCGACATGTTCTGCTTTTGAGATTCATGACAGACACTTCTGGTCTAAAAGATCAGGTTTGTGTCCTAAATGATGAGGGATTTAATTTCTCTTCTGAAGCTGTTAAAAATACATGTTAATCTTGATGTAAAATATTCAGCACAAACCCTGATGGACCATGTAGGGTACTATATTCGCATAAAGGCACGAGCAACATCACCCAAACTGGCACTTTTTTTTTTTAAACTATGACAGTATCAAATCTCTTAACTCCCTCCAGGCTCACTACTGCTGCCACATTAGCATTACATTTGCATTAGATTAGTGTTGCAAAAAAAGTCGACACACTGAATCCGCAGCTGTCCTGCCATTATCTAGAACCAATATTGATACAGTAAGACTGCTGCTTTAAACAACACAGGGGGAAACGTTGACAGGGGTGTGCTGAAAACACGGGCGCATGCAGGCAGACACATGGGACGCCTGCATACACAATGAAACGTGTGTCCCAGGTTTGGACTGCAACCAGGGCTGAATCAGGAGAAGGAAAACTTGAGCTGACACTGACACAATCTAGTAAGGAGGGAAGGAAATGAGGGGAGAAAGAGAGAAAGAGACTGACAAGAGTTGGCTCGAGGGTAAAAGAGACAGGAAATACATGCAAAGGCAACTAAAGGTCAGAGGGGCTGCAGACAAACATGAAGGAGGAGTGAGGATTCTCCCTCCGGCCATCCAGGTTTGTTCTATTTGACGGAAAAAGAGTCCAAATGCTTTTTGTTAAATACACCACTCTGGTTGGTCAAATGAATTACTGATTATGTCTTTAAGAACATAATGCATTGATTTCAAAATGCCCAGGTGTTGAATAAATCCATTCCCTCTTTAAACTTACAATATTTCTCCCATATATTTGATTTGAAGGCTCAAAGGTTAGTTCATTCTCCCACAAGTCTGACTGATGGTGATGAAATGCAAAAAGACAGAAGTGAACAGCAGTAAGAGACTGATTCTGTGAAACATGCAGATCTCTGACCTCCCTACCAGCTCAAAAGTTTTACAGTTTCGGAGCTCAGCCCTGTTCCTGTCATTTTATCTCGAGAGCTGCGAACGTGCTCCAGAAAATGATGTGACGGACTGAAGCAGAGGTGCTGCTGACTTCATCGTATTGTAGCTACGCTGACGTACAGAATATCTTATCGGTCGCAATTAATCACACACGATGACTGAGGACCGCGGACTGAAGATATGGGGAGTTATCAGAGGCATGAGATCAGAAATACATACTTGACATAACAAATAAAATTAAACTTTTCTATGTACAAAAACGGACCCGTGCTGTGGTCCAGCAGATCCCCTCAGCCAGCAGCCAAACCGGCTACAGTGGACCACACAACCAGACTACACTGACAAACAAAACTTGACCAAGTCTGACTTCAAACTGTAGTCGCTTCGAGCATTTAGAAGACGACAAAATCTGCGTTTCTTTGAGAACTCCGACTTGAAGTGTTACACCACCCCATCCGCTTTGAGCGAAGAGCAGGATCTACTGGCTGTGCGTCCCAGGAAGAAGACATCAGCGAGACAATTTGCCTACAGCTGGAGCTCATCAGCCATCACACCTGATGTCAATCCCAGCTCATCAGGAGAGGCAGCCTCAATCACTGAGGTAGGTCAGCGAGCACATCTGCATGCATGCTAATAAGTTCATCTCACCATAATTAAAGCAACACGCCAACTACTGAAATTGTCATCGGGATGCGTTTATCGGCTTTCAGTCACTGTGGGACATAATCGGAGTCATGAGCAACAAAGCAGCGGCCACTGCTGCATGTCAGCGAGTCGTGCGTTATGTGTGTAATGTTCGAAATAATTTCACATCAAGTGCCTCTGGTCGACATTTAGAATCGATCAATCGGTGACTGCAGCTGAACATCAGAGCAAATCCATATTCATTTGGTTCCTATTCAGTCCCAGCTATTTCAACTTGTCACTACCATTGTTTCCACAGAGCCACTAGGGTTGTCTATTACCAGAAAAGCTTGTTGCTTGGCTTGGAAATTCATAAAATGTGGAAAGCATTGTGGTTATTGAACTGTTTTGTTGTTACATCTATTTTCTTCAAATTTCAATTATGTGCGTATTAGCAGTAAAAGTTGTTTTGTAGCGGAGGAGTGGGATGTATTAAAATAATTCAATACTTTTCTAAACATTACAAAGAGCTTAAAAGCATTTGTGTGATTCCAATCTTTCAATTTATTTGGACAAAGTGTGTCTTGAATTCCTTTTTTAGTTTACTCCACAAAGGGACCCAGACTGTTGTACGGAGCAATAATATGCAGTGGTTTTGTATACAAGGTCTGTGACTTTGACGCCGAGTACTGCAGGGCCACATCCTGTCTCCTAATCAGCGGTGGTTGGTTCTATATGTTCTATATGATATTGTACACCATTGGGGCCCAGGCAGACAAGCCAATGAACTAAGAAAATCAGTGCCATGTAGAGTCCAACCTAGATGCACAAGTAGATTTGCACTTCTGACCAATTGCAAACTGTCTGGAGGGTATATATAGAACAGCCGAGTTTAGATGAAACGCTGTGCTATAGCGGCTGTGTTCCTAAGCACTTACATTTCAGCTGACACACTGCATGTATCACCGACATTCCTACATCGCAGCGTGCTGATGTGAAAGTTTATGCTTAGAATAAAAACTACACAAACAAGCAGACAGATTTGTGTTTTTAGAATCTAATTTTTTTTTTTTGCTTTCACTATATGGATTGGTGCCTTTAGCAATCTTTAGACCTAACCATTTAACCGCCATATCTGTTCAGATTTCGTATGAGCAGCTGCTGATATCAGTATTTAGTGAAAATATAGATGAACAGCGAATGCTTTCAGTTCATCTAAAGACCTCTGTGCACCTCCTCACACTGTTTCTGTAATTGTATGCAGGTAATCGTGTGTGAAATGAGTTAGGACTGAGTTTTGGTAGTGCTCACCTGATACATCAGCTGTTCAGATGCTGAATTTGTAGGTAAAACAAATATTTTGCCACCAGTTGTTCATGTCGAAATGTGTTTTTTTTTCCCATTTTCTTTCTAAATTGTCGCTAAAACTTTCATAAATGAATAACAAATTGAAAAGCAAATATAATGAACTAATGTGTGTAGATGAATGATAGTATTTTAACAGTCCAAGTTATTGATTCCAGGTACCTCATAGCAATAATTTTCTGCTATGAAAGGGTCACGGAGGTATTTTTAAATCTGGATCCTGTCTGTTCATTTCCTGGTGTCTAAATGACTTGTAGGTAGTAAAAGTGTTGGAACTGGTCCAGTAGATCACCTCAGCCAGCAGCCACCAAACGGGCTGCAATGGCTGCAACGTGATCCTTTGGGACAACTGCACATGGAAAGGATCCCTACAGAGAGAGACCTGGAAGATCCTTTTGGTTTAACCACAAACAGCACACACACCAGACTACATTCATAGAGAACACAGCACTTTATGTGACTTTGGTCTTTTAAAGGGTAAGATCTGGACCAAACTTACCCTTTAAAATGCCAAAGTCACGCAATAACACAAACAAACTAACTGGTGGAGGCAGCAGAACACCAGTGTTCTGCATTTTTGAGAGTCTGGAGTGTTTGAAGAGATTTGTGGACTAATTCCAACACTTTTAGCACCTACCAGTCATTTAGATACCAGAACATGTACATATAGGGCCTTGTTTAAAAAAAATACTGCAGCTCTCCTCAAAGGTTTGCACTGTGGCTGCTGTTGTAGTGTGGTACAAAGAAAACAGGAGGATAAGAAGGATGACTGACGGAGGAGTTTCAAAAAGTCAGAACAAAAGCACAAAAATGCACTTTTTTTGAAAGAAGGGGAAGAAGCGAACTGAGGTGCTGCTGAGTTGACTGAATATAAGCGATGTTGATATGATGAACAGCCACCTCTGTCCTCTAGTGTAATCAGTCATTCAGCCCTGACAGACCGGAATCAGTCATTTACTTCAAGGAGGGCATAAGAGAGCAGTGAATAGAGAAAGATGGAGGGATCGGAGAAAGAAAGACTGTCAGTGACAAAAGGAAGAATAGAGAGACAAAAAAGTGTCAGAGTAGGACGATGGCAGGCTGATATAGGGAGGGGGGTGATGTGTGTGAGTCAGGTACATAAAGACGAAGAGGGATTGTTAGAGGGGAAAATGAAAGAGATGAATATCCTGTCTGGACTCATCCACTCTGTGCTTCATTTCAGCCAGGCAGTGAGGAGGAGATGCTTCAGCTCTGATGAACATCTACCTGCTTAACTTGGAGGCAACTAACTCTTAAACAAAGTCCGTCCTCAATAATAGAACTTCTTGCACTTGGAGCAAAGCCGCCTGTCGACATGGTTCATTGCTGCAGGTCGGTCGGCGCGGGTGTCAAAGTTCACAAAAGTTAAACTCGATCCAAAAGATTTACACGGATTTACTTTGCCAGGCTGTGCCTTTGTGAGAGCAGCAGATCAGCGGTCCTTAGTTAAAGGAGTAGTTTGTCTTTTTTGGAAATCCACTTATTCTAGCCAAGAGAGAAGAGTGATACCTCTCTCAGGTCTGTGCATTTAGAGCCTGGAGGTGATTGGCTTGGTTTTCCATAAAGACTGCAGAAATCAATCAATCAATCAATCAAAGTTTATTTATATGGCCCTTTCCAACAGCCCAAAAGGGTGACCAAAGTGCTTCACAGATAAAAAACCAAAGGAAATGGTTTTAAAAACAGAAACATGACTTGAAATAGCAGTAAAATAGACAATAAAAATAGACACTATTAAACCACTAAAATCTACATCTAAAAGTGAACACATAATTCACCTGACTAAAATAAAAGATAGGATAAGATGAAATAAAATGTCACATGCAACTAGGTATTAAAAGCCTTTCTGAACAGGGAGGTTTTGAGTTTTGATTTAAAAAGAGCGAGGTCAGTGATGGTGTGCGTATCAGGAGGGAGCTTGTTCCAGAGCTTGGGTGCAGCAGCAGAGAACGAGCGGTCACCCCAATGTTTGTAATGTGTCCTGGGGACTTCAAGTAGGCGCTGATCAGAAGACCTCAAAGCTCCTTTTTGGACCCGTAAAGTTAAAAGCTCAGACAAATATGGCGGGGCGAGACCATTAAGAGCTTTAAAAAGAAACATTAAAATTTTAAAAACAATTCTTGACTGCACTGGCAGCCAATGGAGAGAGTAGAGGACGGGGGTGATGTGCTCTCGTCTGCGGGTGTTTGTTAAAAGCCGAGCTGCGGCATTTTGTACAAGTTGCAGACGGCTGATGGACGACTGGGAGATGCCAACACACAGAGCATTACAGTAGTCCAGTCTTGAGCTGATAAACACATGGATGGCTTTTTCAAGGTCAGTATGCGTAAGAAAAGGCTTGACTTTGACCAGGAGACGCAACTGGAAGAAACCAGCCCTAACCACTGTGTTGATGTGTTTATCAAATTTCAGTCCACTGTCAGGGAGCTCGCCCATGCTGCCGGCCCAGCCTTTCCCTTTAAGGACTGTGGCCATGTGGGTAATGTGTGTGGGTGTGATGGGTAGAAAGTATTCCTCCTCTGTCTGAGTAAAGAGGACCTACATGCTGTTTCCTTTTGAACAGCAGAATATGGTTATTGTCTCCCTGTGGATATTTCTCACAGATTAAAAGTAGAGGAATTTGCCATTGAAGTTAATCTATTTGATGGAAATTATATGTAATAGCAAGAACCAAAGTAGCCTTTTGTGCAAGTCTGAAATTTCCAAGGTGACATTTTTTTTCACCAGTATTATTTAAGAAAAAAGAACATGAGCACAACTCGGAGTGTACATGTTGTTATATGTTATTATTGGTAATAGTGGTAGTGGTAGTAGTATTATTAGTATTATATAGTACAACGCCTTACTCTGAATGTACATGCTGTTATGTTATTATTATTATTATTATTATCATTAAAAGCAATTTCCCCCTGGGGATTATTAAAGGAATTCTGATTCTGACTTATACTATATTGTACCTCCACAAAGCTTGATTGCTAGTTTCACACGCCAACGTGAATTCATCGTCGTAAAGATTATTAGCCACATAATTTAGAGAATGTGGCTTTTGCACTGGAAGTGATAATGCAGCCATCCTATTAACGTGGGCAGGGAAATACTCAGTGGTAAAGAGTGCACTTACTAATACATTTCACACTTTACATGGTGACTGACAACATGTTTTTGTTCTCATTTGCTGTAATGTCAAAGCTGACAACTAAAATGAACAGAACTACTTTTAAGTTCATTTTCTGATCCAGATGTTTTTTTTTTTGTTTGTTTTTTTGCTTTTTACAGTATGTAATGAATTCATCAAACCTCAAGGGGAAACATGTGACAGAGAGATATATCGTGCAATCAGGCTTTTGATGAGTGTGGTGTGGGGGGAAAATGAAGACAAATGAATTGCATTTGTGAGTAGAATAAAAGCAGGAATACCTGGAAATCAAGGAACAACAGTTCTCCTGAAGGCATGTGGGACTATCTGACAGATGGTGGAAGAGTACTGTCTTTGGATTTTATGTTTTAAAAAAATGCCAGTAAAGAAGAACTATCTTTAGATATTGTTGGTTAGAAATGACTGGTAGGTACAAGAAGTGTCAGAGTTGGCCAGCAGCCACGAAAGGGGCTAAAACCGGTGTAATGTCACGCTTTGGGGCGTCTGCATCTGATCAAAATACATCCAAAAGTGCTTTGTTTTTGACATTTGTCATTCCAAATGTCTGACAGCATCATGGAAAGGATCCTTACAGAGACAGACCTGGGAGATTCTTTTGGTTCAGCCACAAACAAACAGCTGTTATATGGCTCTCTGCACACACACACCAGGCTCACTGAAACAAGCAGGCTCTTGTGTTTTTGTGTGTATAATATGAGGATGGACAGCTTTAATTGTGGAGTTCTGTAAACCACCGTGTGCATCGTTCACTAAGTCCGGACCTTTTTAGACAGACAAGGACATTAGATTAGACACAAAATTGTCTAATACAACATCGGCCTGGGAGTGGAGGCATTATTCATTTCCACTTAGCGCGTACCCCGTGATATAGCTGTAGACACTCACGCTCTCAATTTTGTCTGACACAAACACACATAAATACATAATAACATTGCTTTGAGTGGAGTCGTCCAACCACACACACACACACACACACAAAGACAACATCATAAAATGCATCTAGAATCAGATCTATTATCTTTGGTGGGGCTGAGGATATTGGAGTTGAGGGAGAATGGGCTTTGCTGCCGGCGCCTTTCAAAGCCCGCTCCTTGTTGCTTTGTTTGTTTCCATGAATTTTAATCAAAACATCTGTAAACAAAAAGCCAGTGGCCTGTATTAGGTTTGGCCTGTTCCCGGCATTTCAGACTGATGCGTCTGCACTTTTTCTCTTCCTTCTGTTTAACACGACTGACCTTGAGAAATAACTTTTCCTGGCACAGTGTGGCTGCTGTGCATCACTGTATCTGACACCCTATAGGGGGATCACAGTGATAGTGATGATAGGAGTAATGGTGAGGGCGAAGACTGCTTGGCCCTGAGAAATAATCTGGCTGATTGTGTTGGTATTGTAGTTAAAGGATTACACGCTACTCGATGGTTTGTGTGCGGGCGTTTCACTTAATAAATACCATTAAAACCCTGCGGATGACGCCAGAAACACCAACCCTGTCTGCTAAGAAATGGTTTATATATTACTAAATTGCTTTGACAAAGAAACTTGGAAAAGAAAATGCACAGTAATTGCCTCCTTGATTATTATTACTAGCACAACACTTGCTGGATTTTTTCCAATAAAGCAAGTGTTCTTGTACCCCACCAGAAGTTGTAGGAAGGTGGTCAGGGCAGATGATCTTCATGAAATCAAGCCCTATTTCTAAAAGTATTTATCGATGACATTGTTTTATGTAATAGTCAGTCACTGTTTTTCCGTCCAGTAATTAAGTTTGTTTGGCTGCACTGTAAACAGGACAGTCGCCCGGTAGCCCAGCTGGTAATGCAGCCTCACTTCTGTCTTGTTCGTGTTTACTTTTTCACCAAGAGGACAATCTCTGCTCAACATAATGTGCTGAACGTTCAGCAAATATACTGACTGCAACAATTTTCTGTTCTTACGTTGATTTACATGTTTCCCGCTTATGTTGATGCAAACACACTGAGTTTCTATTAAGATGTGCAATTTAGTTGTATAGAAACTTCTTCAAGGGTTGAAAATGCACAGATATTCTGCTACAGTAAAACTGTGCTGATTCCTGAAAGGTCATAATTGTATAGATACAACATACAAAAGCAATAATTAAATGTTTTAAATAATTTAAATGCTTAAATAATTCAAGTATTCAATTACATGTAATCATCACTACATAATTTAGTTGAACTGGTACACACAGTGACCCCAGTGGCATATTGTCCCTTTTTAGATCAAAGTCAAGGGCTTTTTTTTTTTTGTCTGCCACATGTGTCATCAAAACTTTTCCAAGCTCAGTGAAGATTTTGCTGAAATATATAATCAAATCAAACTATCTTACTTTTCGTTAGATAGATTCCTACGATTTCAAACTGTCCAAGCTGAACCCTCCTTCAGTGACAACTTTTTGCATTAACTTTATTTCATTCCTGTGGTGTGGTTTGTGATTTCTCCTCCTCAACTATGTGTGCTGTCACTAGAAACTAGATGTTTACAACCGCTTTTAAAAAGTGCAAGGATGTTAAAGCCAACTTCCACGACTGTCAGATGAAATTCATTCTTCTCTCCTGATGGTTCTCTAAAGACAGGCCTTCCTCCTCCTTTCTCCTCATCCAACCCACACAAACATCTGACCAGGACAAAAAGAAATGTTTATCATGTAATCACAGTTCTAGTAGAATGAATGCATTTCAAACAAAGTAAGGATTGACTGAATTGAAACTTTTTTACAATGTTCCATTCAACCCTAATAAGAAAAGAAACAGAGAATGTACACTTAACCTTTGCATTCTTTAATAATATGTAAGGAAAAGGAACAGAAATTGGAAATACTATTACAGTTATATGTGCAGCTTTCCAACTATTATCTAGACGAAATCAATCTTTGTGTTTGTTGTTATACCAACAACAGAACTTTTTTTTTGTCTCTCTGACCTTCTCAAACAGAAAAGTTAAAAGACAGAAGTTTGATGCTTTACGGCTAAAACTAAAGACTGACTTGAAAAGTGTCTTTTCAGCATAACTCTGTACAACAAAGTACGTTCACCTCATTGCATTTATATCATATCAAATATTATCAGGTAAAGAGACAAGGTGATCAATCAGTTTAATAATAATAATTATTGTATAAACATGCTAGAATAAAGAAGTAATGGGAATTAAACATTTGTATATGGGTTAGTAGGAGCTGCTAAAATGACCCGTATTTACATTAATTATTAGGTGACATCCAGTGGCCGTAGTAATTATGATGGATGCAAAGGAGGAAGTACAAAGTGTAAAGAGCGACACAGTTACATCATGTACGTGACGTAACTTCACTGTCTTCTAACTAACTACCTAACTAAACTAAGTCACATTCATTTACCCAAACCATCATCTTTTCCTAAACCTAACCATGGTGCCTAACGCTAACTAAAATATGTTCATTAGTACTCAGCTCACCTCCGCTGTTTCCTAACACATGTGGTGTCAGAGGAAGTGAAAACTCTTATAATCTTATTAAAGAAAAGGGCACAGTGACGTACTAACACCGAGGGTAAGGAGGTCATGCACAGTGGTGGCCGAACATTATTAGTGTCTAAATGTTGAAACCAACATGGCAAGAGGAGTTCGAAGAGGACGATACAGCAGCACTCTCTGAGGAGGAGAGGAACTGTTTACACCTTCTCTGGTGCTTCTTAATTTTAGTTTTAATGTTAAAAATTAATTGAATGACCTGTATAAAAGGAAATATGTCACTGGTAGTGACATCAATCAATTATTGCTGCTTTAAAGCTGCTTTATTTTAAATGACACCAATTATAAATAACAACTATGTGTAGTCTGAAAGGGGTCTGTCGTAGTTATGGTCTCACAGAGAGTCATCACCTGACTCTTCTGTTCCCCTCAGCGCTACAGAGCATTTTAGTTACCTTTAACTCATTGTTTTGGTTGTGTGGAGCACAACCTCAGCAGGCAGCTGCTTTCAGCTAAAGCTGGTACACATAGTGGAGCTTCAGAGGCATATATTTCTCTCAGGGATTAGCCGAGACCAAAACACACCGAAAAAGAAGGTGAATACTGGACTTTCATTTGTCAGGGAGACACAAATAGACCTCCAAATGAGTATCTATGGCTTATGTTGGGTTGTTCTGTGATCAGCAGTTTATTGTTTATTCATAGAGTGTTAAAAGATAAAGTGGACAACATGAGGAAAAAAGGAAACACGTTCATGTCTCGGTCTTTTTTGTCTTGTTTTCTTTGTCCCTGAGAACATGTGGAGCATCAGGATGGTGTCAACACCTGCTCTATATCCCTCAGTCCACTTTTCTTCCAATTCAAATATCCAACTTTTACAAGACATTGTGACGAAGCATGCTGTTTGTTAGCTCATCAGACATGTTAAAAAACATGACGTATTCTGCAGTTCCTTCTACGGCTGATAGGCTTCTGAGATGTTCTTATCTCCGTGCAAGTCGGCAGGAGGAACCTCATAATCTGCAATCATTTCACAGTGTCTGTAGTTAAGATGCTTTTCCGAAGCAAATGTGAGAAGATGCTTAAGAGGGGCTTTACAGTCATCCTAGTCTGAAGATGCTTTCGGGAAATAGGGCCAGACTAACTGCCAGAAATGATATTCACAGTGTTGATGATGTATGCAGAAATGTCATGAGTGGAACTTTTCTAACTACTTTGGTAAGAATTGGGGGAAAAAAAGGTCACAGTTACTATCATCGCTCATCAAATCTAGCATGAATTGCCACTTCATTTCATGGACTATATGTGGCAAAAAAACATGTTATTTCTTATTTAAGCTGGTTGTGGATAACAGGACATCCTAATTTGACTGCAGGGAACACTGATCAATGCTGACATCAAACAAAAATATCACAAACAGTAATGTATATTTTTGTTTTTCAGACCTCTTTTAAAATGTAAATGTGCGTGGACGAGTGCAGCTTTGCAACTGGCTTCTCATTCTCCATCAAGGGGGCGTTAATTGAAAACAGACAATTATTTATTTATAATTTTAAATTCTGTTTAAATTTGGTGATATCTTTATTCATGGGACATGCATGTAATGACATCATTAACACTGAGGGCAGCAAATGTATAAAACAGTCTATATAAGGAGCCTAACATTTCCTCCAATGAGGCCCATCTTGTTCCTGAAACGAAGGACTTCGCAGAGCAAAACAAAGCAAACGATTCAAAGAAGTTTCCAAGTCAAAACGAGAGCAAAGACTGATCAAACCTTCATTGAACTGCGTTGCAATAACCGTAAAAGGGCACCGACCTCACACTACTGCACCAGGCACAACAACGCAGAGCCCTCTGCTGTTTCTCTGGAAGCAAGTACCAGTCTGAGCACCATTTACCTTTGTGCCAGGTTTTCTAATGTATTTGTCCATGTTAAAAAAGGCTCTGGTAAAACAGCTGGTCCCTGTAGCTTTTCAGCAAATGTTCGGAGGTAATGTGCATTTATTAGGGAGTATTTTCAGCTATTGGTGCACATTTGGTGCTCGAGAGAGTTTTTGGGACAGGAGGATGGCGTGTGTGTGGGACTGAGTCTAAATAAACTAGGCTGCGTTGATGGGAACGAGGGGATATGTCACCCAGTGCAGCACTGACATGTTTTTAATAGTTACTGGACAACAGTGGAGTGCTATGGCGCAGAAGAAGAAAATCTATCACACACATTACTTAGGATACAACCATTGTTGGTTTTGGTCTTTTCATGGGAGTAAGAAAAAGATACCATTGCAGCATTCATTCCAGCTATTGTGCAGCAGAGAACTTTCAGAGACATTAATTCAAGGATTTATTTACTTTTGTTATCATTTTTATATACTCGCGCGCACACACACACACACACACACACACACACACACACATATATAATATATATATATATATAATATTTGAAATCAGAGGAAATCTGAGATTATTCTACTAGAAAATAATTCTTGAAATGCTCGATTCAACTGGGAAGTGACATATTTCTGTGAGTGAACTGCAGGTCGACATGAAGGTAATCTCCAGGAAGTGAATCTGATGTTTTCTTTGAAGGCTGATTTATGGGGGGGCGGCAGTCTCTTTGTTCAGGTACCTCCCTTAATGTGAAATAGTGATCAGTGCGTAAAGTGCTCCTGCCAAAAGCACATTTTTACCTGTAGCTTCACCTGCTTCATCTACAAAGACCCAGCTCCATGTTTGATCACTTCCTGATGAAACACTAATCTTTTACTAATGTTTTCACACCACACCAGGCCTGTACATTAGATTAGGACTTCCACCATGATCAAATATGCTTTGATTAATAAAAAAGGTTGTGAAATCAAGTGAAAATCAACTGTAAATACACACATGCGAGTGGCTCCTGGCAGTAAGTGAGTGGTATGTGTGTGTTGTCACACTGAGAAGCAGCAGGCGAATATTTCACACTGAGAAGTAAATATTCACTTAGAGATAACATCGGAGGCACCTTTCCCTCTTTCTTTTGCCTCTTTCTCCCTCACTCGTCCCGTTCTTTCTTCTCTCTGGATAAATATATATGTATATATCAATCTCTCTCTCTTTCTGGTTGCAGGTATACTTCACTGACTACACAACTCTAATGCTTATCTACACAGAGCAGGCTGCGCAGTCAGTAGCTGTGTGAGTGTTAGCAGATATAGTGGCAGGAGCAGTGGATTGTGGACAGCAGGGTTTGGACGAGGCTTTTTTTTCACAAGATGGATTCATCTATTACACACTCACACACGCACACGCACACACACTCACATTAAACGGTGCAGAGAGAGTATATTGTGGTGCTTGCACCTCACAGAGGGGGACATTTTGGGGGAGAAGAGGGGGTCGGTTAAGATGTGGCACGGAGTGAGAGTTGAGTGGCTTTTCGAAAAAAGCACTGCTGCTAAACAGATTTTTATCAGCTAGAATTTTCTGCTGGGGTGCCACAACTTAAAGGGGAAGCCCACCAAAAAGAACGAGCTTTAGTAGCTTTACGCACTGAGGAACGACACCAGCAGAGCCTGTGAGGATGTATGTGCATGTCGACAAATGCAGCTGAGAAAGTGCTTCACCTGCAGCAATCTAAACATTTTTTCTGATGCAGGTGTGGACACTAATTAACCTTTTATGTCTTCTTCTATTGATTTGTTTAAAGAAATGATATCCCTTGATTCTCACCATAGCCCAGATATATTGTCAAAAGTGTCAGACGGCTGCATTAGAGGGTCATTTCCTTTACAAGTGCAGTGCGCTCATTGTCAACAACAACGTGTGAAGAAACGGTGTGCAACATTTGTACTATTCAAGAAACTTGGAATATGCTTTTCATCTCTTTCATGGGAGATGTGTCGAGTGGCAGCAGGCCGGCTGTGCCTGTAACATGTAAGTGTGCCACACATCATGTGGCAGCTGTATAGGCTAGTAACGTGATATCAAACTGCACAGCCTGTAGTCTGTAGTGCAATAGTTACATTCAATGTCAAGTGCACACTGAGTGGCTGCAGCTCAGGTGGCCATTTATCAGTTTTATTGTCAGTTCCTCCTGCACGCAATTTGTGGTCCGATGTCTTTGAGCAAATAACCATTAAAAAAAAAATCACAAAATACCCTTAGTGTGTGTCTTTGTGGGGAAATGTAGTGGTTTTGGACAAAAATCAGGTAGTTGAGTTAAGTAGAGGTGGAGGGGAATATTGTAAAATGTGTATGAGATCTGCTAATGTGGCCTGTGTTTGCATCTGATTTAATGGCATCAGTCAGTGTTGGGTTTTTTAAATATCTTTGTCTGATATTCTACATTTCGCTTGTTTCTTAAATTTCATGAAAAGACAAAACACTGAGCCTGCTAACAAGTATGTTCTTCCTCCGGGCCATCGAGCTCCATTGCTGTACAAAAGCTACACAATACACTCAACACACTCGCACTGGACTTGTTCCTTCATCAACACACACACACACACACACACACACACACACACACACACACGCACTGTAGTTTAGTGGGACTCAGTCCCACATAAACTGTCCTGATGCCCCAAATACTCACTAGATCAGCTAATTTGCAGCTGAAAATAGTCCTCTGCGGACAGTGACAGTGACTGAACAGAAAAAAGAAAACCAAGAATGCTCTACCTCAGCTTCAAACTGTGACCATTATCATTAAACACTACCTGGAATATTGCAGAATCATCTTATAGCAGCACTGCAAGAAGGTCCAGGCATATTGCATTTTCTAATAAAACTAATAAAAGTTGCCACTGGCATGAATGTAGCTTCAGATTTTTAGCTGTATTGTAAGGTGATCCGTGCACCACTGTCTACTTTCTCCCTGCCTTACAAATAGACTTAAAAGACCTAATCTGAAGTATTGAGACACTTTGCAGTCATGTCCTAGTTTGGATTGGACTGGATTTTGGTCAACATTTGTATCCAACTAAAACCCCACTGGACATGGCTCCAGCTGACTAATGTAATTGGGGTACACTCGTGCCAGATTACCTCACAATGTGACATGTCTACCTTGCAATCGGCCAGGCTTCAAGCGATGGATTTAAACCCTGATCCGCTCCAGCTGAGCTGCTGGTCATTCTTCCCTGCAGAAATACTGGCACGATGGTCCCATGATGGTCCATGCCTCGGCCTACGTTATCTGAATGGCCCTAAGCTGTAAAGGTACAAGAACGTTTCCAGCTCCAGAGCTGCTGTTCTGTGAGGGAACATGATCTCTGACCTCCCTGCACTCTCTGGGTGAAGGTACTGTGTTAATAATAACACATGTCTGGATGACATGCCGACATCCTTGTAGACGTGCATTCTATCATTTCTTTTCTGTCTGAGCGTGCATGGGGCCCCCGCGGTCTCACAGTGCTAACACAAAGACAGAAACAAACAGATACATCCACCACTGAGCTGCATGCTGCTGGACTGCTGTCATGTGATGTGTAAGTGCCCACCACTGGGCCACCATGCCAAACAACGATTTTGGAAAATTCCTGGAAAATCCACCTCTTTGTTTGTTACGGAAAACTTTTCAGCCAGCGGAGGAAGCTTGGCAAGTCACCGTGGTTGTGATAAGCTATTTAAGAAGCCATTTATATTTCATTTCAATCAGAGCAAATCCACTCTAATTAAAAAAATTCATTGTAAACTACTCAACCTTTACGGGCGACTTCCCATTCCCAATAATCAGGTGAAGTCATTAATGAGCGACCGCTAGCGCTTAATTTCTCTCCCCACTAAGTCCACTCTCTCTTTTGCATTTTTATTTCCTTCAGTAAGAACGGAGCAATAAAACGATAAGACAAGTTGCCGGGGAGAAAACCTTTAACACTTGGAGTAATTACTTCTCTTTGTGTCTTTCTTTTTAAATTAATTTTAATTACAGGCGTCAGTGTTGCCTGTAAATGTCCACTTTCTGCTAATCTAAAGTAATGTGACTGCTAATGAAGAGGGAATTGAATGTGTGGAGCCAAGTGGCCTTTTGGCTTTGAGACACTCCCCCGCTGGCTCACTTACACAGTGGTCAAGGATACATGGGCAGGTGGACACACACACACACACACACACACACACACACACACACACACACCTAAGATATATTTGAGCATCAGAAGCTTGAAACATCCATGTGGTCTCCCACACACATATGCAGACCCTGTATGATTAGTATAAGTAGGTTCATACAGTTGTACAATGACGATGAGTCATGAGTGTAAATAATTACTGAAGCAGTAAATCCTGTCACACGGGAACATTTGGCTTTGGTCAACTGGAGCAGCTTGTTTTATTTTTTATTAAAAAGCATACATGGAAATGTGAACACTTGCATTCACATTATGTTCAGCTGTAATGAAAACCATCCTCACAAGCCTTTCTATACATGCTACCAATGGATTTTCTTTTTAAGTGCTTCAACAATTCATTTGATTTTGTATTACAAGGCCTAAATGTCTTAAACTATGGTTTTACTTAACCCCTACACATGCAGTTTTCCATTTCTATTTCCCTTTAGGCAGCTTTAAGTTTGGTAAAAATCTTTTACAGTGTTTCACAATGAGTTTGAACAAAGTTTGGCTGCACAGTATGAATTTGTAATGACTAAACTACCGCTGGATTAGTGGTATTTCAGAGTGATACCATATATATACATATATATATGCATTAAATTTAAATAGCATAATAATAATCAAAACATAATCCCTTTATTTATAAATTTATTCAATTATGTTACTGTTTAATTGTTTATCATTTGTACGTATTTAGTTATTATTATTTATGTCATAACACTTTTAGTCTCCGTAGTCTAACAGACTACATGTCTGCACGCACATCTATCAGCAGTAAGATTTTGGAGAAGAGACGGTCATTGACAGTGTTAGAATAAGGCTTGCACTGCACTGGACACACTGGTTTTATAAATTGTAAGTTTTTTTTATACATGTAAAAAAAAAAAAAAAAGAACTATTACTGTAAAGTTCTTGGTCTTTTGGTCATTGAGAAAAAAGCAGTTGTGAGTTGATCACATTCACTTTAATCATATTTCCTTTTCCTCTTCTCTTGTCCTCCTCCCCCCAGGTCGGGTTTGTTTGTCTTAACTTTCAGTGGTGATTTTGAGAGTGGAACAAACTGATGTCAGTTCTGTTCTAGTTCTCCAACCTTAATAATCGGCCATTACACTGTTTCACATTCAACAAGCGCTCAGTCTGCTTTTCCATCTGCATAGCAACTTATTTAGAGAGCACACAGGACTGGCCCACTGCAAACCTCTTTTACAATGAGTCAATTCTCTTATCTGACAAAACAGTTTGACTCCATTGGCGATTCTTAAATGTAGGAGACATATATGCTGAAAAACAAAGGAGGTTTTGCACAGCTAGCAACACGTCTGCAAGCTTATCTCTGACCAGACACTATCAGAGGAGTGGTATTGGTAGCTAGGTTGTATTTGCTGAGCAGTGGAAACCTTCAAAGTGTTCAAACTAAAGTTGGACTGACATCTGGGTCAACCTAGTCCACCTCTGAAGTGATGGAGGTGATTCTCGAGCAAAGTAAGTCAATATGGTTTTATGTGGGTTTTCACATCATGTTGTCGGGGTAGACAATTCATTCCAGCGTGGTGAGGGAGGATCACCATCGATAGTCTGCAATGAAACCTGCCTCACCCTGCCTTAAAGAGTTGTTGACCCACTTTAAACTACTTTCACAGGGAGAGTTTTAGTGCCCAGTAACTTGGTAAATGCTGTTTCAGAGGATCTTACACCCCTGACGAGACAAACATCATGGAACAAATTAGAATTACATGGAGTGCTGCAGCATAAAATGCTCATATCCAAAGATACTGGCATAGAACAGCTTTTTGCAGCTACAGTCAAGCAAAAGGTTCAAATTACTTACATATGCAGATGAAACGTCATGTCATGCTTTTGAGTTGTCGACACACTGCTGCTGTTCATATCAAGGAGCAATGATGATCTAACTCAGGGGTGTCAAACATACGGCCCGCGGGCCAAAACCGGCCCGCCAGAGGGTCCAATCCGGCCCGCAGGGTGACTTTGCAAAGTGTAAAAATTGCAGAGAAGACAAATTTCAGGTCGTTCATAATGTTTTGTAAAAAGAGAGTTCATTAAATGTGAACATTTTCAGAATTAACTTGTACTTTTTTGCACTAAAACAAAGGGAAACATTAGGAGCTGTCGTTATTTATCGGTTATTATGCTGTGATTTTACTGGTCCGGCACTTGAGATCAAATCGGGCTGCATGTGGCCCCTGAACTAAAATGAGTTTGACAGCCCTGATCTAACTATTAAATGTGCCTTTGAGCTAGCAGGTCAAATGCAGGATCTCATCAGTTACTTGTTGTGTAAAACTCAAGATTTTAATCAATTAAAATCAAGGTTCTTCTCACAAGCCACTTTTATATACTGAAAATGTAAACGCTCTGAAAGTCTAAGATTGAGTTTGCGTAATATGAAATGTCCAACCTGTTCTCAAATGCGGCATCTCGGCATCTGATACTGATGCACAAGGTGCCCTTTTGCTGCAATATTATAAACTCAGAGAAACAGCTCCAGCCGTTACTTCACTCCATCCTGTTCTTATTCCCAGGTGAATAATAACGCCCCTTTAGTGTCTGTATGAGACACACCGGCCCCTGACCCAGACCTCTGTCTGAACGAGGTGCAGTTTAATTACACACAAAAACAGCTTGGTTAGTTTTAGGAAAAGATCATTAAAATGTCAATGCTGACTTCTGGCTTCACACGAACATGAAACCCCGGTTTCCTGGGTGAACTCCTGTGTTTGACCTTGGCTTCCTCCCTACGCCTTGTAATTCCTCACTTTTTATACTACATTTCCCTTCAGTGCCTCATACAACTGTTTGTACACTGTTTTCCTACAGATGCTAAATGGTGCCTTGTTTGTCGGTATCAAACGCCAATAGATGAAATGAGAACTGTCTGTAAATGTCATCATTGAATGATGAAATACCACCGAATGCTGAATGAAGCCACTGAGCAGCGACTGTTACGGTGGAGTCGGTTTCTAGTTTTGCTGGTCCTGATGTAAAAGTTAAAACCAGTTTGAGTTTATACGAACTGACTTCCAGCATTTACGTTCTGGCAAATTGAAAAAGGAGGCACTTGAGTTTGAGCGCCAAAATAAAAGATAAATTCCTTGCGTTTCAATAGGGTCCTCGCACCGCTTGGTGACAGGCAGCGTGATAAGAGGATCTCATTTCAGTTGACCAATCAAAGCACGCAATGTGTTGTTTATTAGAAATGTAATATGTTTTTTGGGGTGAAAAGACAAGGCAGGGCAGAGTGAGCACCAATATGGCAACATTTTGGAATTCGTGGCCGACGACAGAGGTGAGCTGAAAAACGTATAAAAGGCAAAGTGTAAGCAATGCTGTAAGAAAAAAGTCGAGGGGCAATGAGAAGCTAAAAACAACGATGGCGGTTAGTGTAGATGCAGCTAACTCATCAGTTTTATCGTAACCGAAGAATGAACAATGGCACCTCTCCCGACAAGAGTTGAACTATATTATATGGTTGACTGGTTGACGTTAGCCTGAGTTAGAAGTTGGCTGATGCATTGTTCATCCGATCACCTGCCAAGAATTCTTTGAATGTGCCTGACCCGTTACAAACACTATGGGTGAAGTCCCAGATGGTTCTGTGCAAAAAAAAAACATCTGGTGCGTCAGATTATCTAACTTACATTCCCACCTGCAAAAACATCATGTCTCCATTGCTACACAGATGTTCCCTGCAGCAAAAGAAGGGGGGGGGGGGGGGGGTAGCTTTAGAAGGCTAAAAGTTAAGTTTAATAGTTATCGTGTGAAATGAAAACATGATGTGTCACTCAGTTCAGTTGGTGACCTGATTGTGGTGCTGATACACTCTTAATTCTTCTGCCGTCGTTACGTTCCTCTCAGTGAGTGGCTGAGGCATATGCAACACCTTGTGGTTAAATTCTGTATTACCTTTCCAATGCAGCATTTGGCTTAATGTTGAAAATGAACATTTTTACATCAGCCCAAGCCTAAGAAGTACTTTGTGGCTCGTGGTCGTGTCTGATTGTAGGCACACTTGGCCATTGTAGCTACCAGGGCTAATATTAGCAGTAGAAGTCTCAGCAGAAACAAAAGAAGTGTAATCGATGGTCCCTCGCAGTAGTTGTACTAGCTCACTACCTAGCCTGCTCCTGGATAATGTCCAATCGATGGAAGGTGGAGTTGACAAAATAGGCTGGCAAAGCAATGGGAAATCATAGCATGTTGTGCCCGGCATCTTTACAGAGATCTGACCCACATCTTCATCACAACACCACGGATCAAGCTATTGCTAGGCCACAGGTAAACCTTGTTTCAGAGCGCAACGTTGTGCATTAACCGTGTGTGAATGTGAAGATTAAGACCATGTTATCATCACTTTCCTGCTACTGTTTGCATTCCCGCAGATGCAAATTCAAAATATGTACAACAGAATTATTTCCTGGGTGTACCCCGCATATAAAGTTTTATGTTTTATCCTATCTTATTCTATATATACACTGTTGCCCATAAAGTTGGAATAATTGTTCAATACGCCCACTTTTGTTAAAGCCTGAATACACAGTCTGCAAAGGTTAATTGTGGTTTAAGTTTCACTGTGATATGTTTGGAAGAGTTTGATCAATAAAGTTGAGAAGATATACACTTTATTTATCAAGAATAAATCACATTGTCACAATCATTTCATGAGAAGAGGTAAAAAACATTTTAGTCCAACTTTATGGGCAGCAGTATATATATAGAATAAGATAAGATAAGACATGTTCTTCATACGTGTGCAACTTGAACTATGGAACATTGTGTTGTGAAATGACGACGATACCTTGATATCTTTTAATTGCACTCGTAATGCTGCTAAGTGCAGACATTCATGGCTGAGACGTACTGGAAACTACCAGGCAAACCAATCAATCGCCACTAAGTTTCACTCAAATTTGAAAAAACAACGTGCTATTTTGTTGTGATGGGTAAGTCAGTTCACTGCAATGCAACACAGGAGGGAAAAAATGGGTCATGACTCTACTTTCCAAACTCAAGCAGCAACACACACTCGGTAGAAGTGTTGGAGCTTCGCAAGCGCAGCTGCATGCCGACTTTGAATTTCAAACAAGAGTCCCTGACAGTTTGTTTTCTGACTTGTGATCTATAATGCATTTCAGCCGCACATATCTGCTCCAGAGTAGTTTGACCAATACAGATATCTGCCAAAATGATTGAAACAGCAGTTTTGTAACGAATCTAAGAGCTCCCGTTGTTAAGTAAAACTATTCTGTGGTGTTACGCTCAGTTTATAACTAAAAGAAAGAGTTTCGGTAAATCGATCAATATTTATTTAGATAGTGCCAATTCATAACAAGAGCAGAGAGAGGTCCTGCAATTCAAGAATTCAAAATTAAGGATTCAAGAATCACTTCATCCCATCATAATGGAATATGATACGTTTCTATTTTGAGAATAAAACAGGAGAAAACAGAGTGAGCAGGGATTTGTGATTGGAAAATTGAGCAAATAAAAATCACATATGTGAAGTTCAGCTCTGCGTACAGTTTCCTCTAACAGTGAAACTGTATGGAGGCAGATGAAGGCGTCAGTGGTACTCGAGGTGTAAAGAGTATTCAACTGTATTAGCTTAGAACAGTATTCTACTGGATCTTCTACTTCAGCACTTGTTGCTTGCGCCAGTTTTGAACCTCTGTGTCCCTGAGGTAACATTTATTGTTCATGTCTTTAAATTCCCAGATATCCCAGGTATTTTACACTGAATTAATAATGACATATATTCTGTTTGATTTACGCTACCAGCATAAAACTGAAAAAAAGATTGTACAAAGTGCATTTAATCTGAAGAGGGGGTTCGACAGAGCTGGCATTTACCCAGATACAGAGAAGTAAAAATATATATATTTTATTTGAAAAATGAAAAGGCAAAAATGTGAACTACTGTAGTAGTGTTTCAAGATCCTTTTCAGTGCTGTAATGTGATTTAATAAAATAAGAAAAAAATATAACAATACTAATACTACTTATAATAAAATGAATAATAATAATAATAATAACAATAATTACGTCTCGGGGACACGAGTGGACAAGGCCTCAGTCTGACAGCCATCCCATCCAGTTTCTGATAAAAATGACTAATTTTACATCCATTTTCACAGCAAGACCTCAAGATGCTGCAGCCAGCCATCGCACACTGTTTCCAACCATGCTCAGATGGTTATCTGACATACACAATGCCACACACACACACACACACACACACACACACACACACACACACACACACACACACACACACACACACACACTCACACACACACACACACACACACTCACAGTAACAACATGCTCGTACCTCCTCGGTGGTTCATCTTGTTGCAATTGTCCAATCCGCCATTTTGTATGATCTCAGAAGAGCTTCAAAAATATCCTAAAATGTCTGCCGTGCAACATGGACTCAATAAAACAAAACACCAAAACATATTCCACGCTTAAACCAAAAAGTAGTAACGCAAAAAAAAAAAAAAAAAAGAGAGAGAGAGAAATCCAGTGCTCGGCTTCTGTTTTAAGAAAGTTTCCATTAATATTTTTCAGCACAGTTTAGCTCAATTACTTTCTGTCCTGAGGATTTGTGTGATTTTATCAGTTTTCCTTGGCGACATGATGAGCTTTGTGAAAACTCATCCCGTGGGTAGCAGGGCTGTGGGCCCATAATAATGTCATCTCTCTCTCTCTCTCTCTCTCTCTCTCTCTCTGTCCCTCTCCATCTTTTCAAAGATTTGTGTGCGTGATAGAGGCCTCAGTGAGAGACCAAGCGCTAACCTTTACTGCATTGGCTCACACTTAATCCCCTCACCCAGGGGTGACTGCTACACACACACATGCACACACACACATGCACACACACACACACACACACACACACACACACACACACACACACACACACACACGCACACACACACACACACACACACAGACACTCCCTGCCTCTACACTCCCTGCCTCTACATGCATGCACCCACGGTTCCACACATGCAAAGTCGAACAATACACACCATACACACCCTTGCCAAGTGTTGCCTTTTGTGGACTCATCCAACATTATCGTGAGGGCATTCTTTTAAGATCCCTTCCAAAATAAAGTGCATCACAGCTGATTTTAACCATTTCCCATTAGGAATCAACAGCGTAATATTTACATTTCTTTATGCATCATTCATTTGTGTGCATAACTCAACAACTGAAGCCATTAATAAAACATCCCACACTCTTTGGTGTCTGATTATTTCTGTGTATAATAATAGAGTAGTTAAAACTTAATGTGATACCATATGATATTGCTTTTTCTGCTGCAGAATTGTTGCTAATTTTATTTTTTTGGTTGCATTATCCTTTAGTGGTGAAATAAGCTAACAAAAAAAAAAAAAACTGGCAAGGAGATATTGGCCAAGTGTCAAAGGGAAGCCACAGGTTTCCTCAAATAAACAAATAAAGCTAGAAGGAGCAACAAAGAGACAATGATGATATAATTGACATACATGTAATTAAATAATATGTTTCAGAGTGGGAGCAAATCAGAAGGGGGGGGGGAGGGGGCTTATGTAAAATAGTTTAACAGCCTTTAAAAGTGGGTTAATTATGAAATGGTCTCGTCCTTAATCAGCTAAATACTTTTGCCTCAAATGAAGGCCTGTCTTCACTGAAGTGAATTCACAGGATGTCTGATTCCTGCATTTGAAGGGTTCATTTGCAAAATAGAAGACACTCGTTTTTCTGAATTTTTCTATGAGTCTGAACTCAGTTTAAGAATGGCATGTATTTGTGTGAACCCTTCACTCGCACTGAAAACTCAAAGCTTTGTCTTTCATTAATAATACAAATGTCTGTAATCAGATTACTGTGATCAGGTTACACATGAAGTGTTACTAACCAATAAAGCTTCAACACTCTTCTCACACACACACACACACACACACACACACATAAACTGTGCTGGCAACCCTCTGTGGATAACACACACACACACACTCACACACACACACACACACTCAGAGGGTAGTAGTCATGACATTGTCTCTCACTAAGCAACAATGCTTATCCACTGCTGGAAGCTTGGACATGACAACACACACACACACACACACGCACACACACACATACATACACACACACATGCACACACACACACACACACTCTTTGATACCCTCAATAGGAGGGAGTTGGTACATCAGGTAGGGAGCCAGACCCCTCTGTGGAGCTTTGGATTATGGGATAGCTGCATGATGCAAGAAAAAAAAAGAGGGAGGTGTGCAACGATGCAGGGGAGGAGAAGAGGAAGGATATGGAGATAGAGGTGGAGATGAAAGAGGAAATGAATGTAAAAGAGAGGAAGAGGGGTTGGAAGGAAGGAAAGAACTGAGAAGGGAAAGACAAAAGTAGGGGGGGATTTAAAAATGAAGTGGCAGTGGAGGAGGGAGGATGAAAGGAGGAAAAGAAGAGCAGGTCAGGAGAAAGATGGAAGAAGAAAAAAAACATGAAACAAGGGGGAAGTAGAGAAAGAGAATGTGGACAAAAAGGATAATGATGCAAGGAATCAAGGATGGAAGGAAAAAAAGGAAGGAGGGAGGTAGGAAATGGAAGGGTAGAGCAAAGGTGAAGAGCAGAGGGAGCAAGGAGTGAGAGGAGAGATGGAATGAAGAGGAAAGGAGGGAGGAATAAAATCAAATTGACTTACATGTGCTGTTTTCCAGTCCTTCACTTCAGAGGAGACTGATAGAAAGATGGAGGAGGCTGTGGGAAAGAGAGAGGAGAAGAGAGAGAGAAGTGTTCAGCTGAGGTCACTCATCTTCCTGTTACAAAGAAAAATAACAATGCTAAAAAATGGAACCCTGATTTATTTATTTTACCTTATTTTTTGCATGTTTAACGATACATGTTAAAGAAGAAGAAGAATCTGGCTGCTAAGACAAAAGAGCATCATGAGGAGGACATGCATCCTTCATACCTCCATCTGTGTGTGTGTGTGTGTGTGTGGACAGCGGTGACATGTGTGTGCCATCACACACACACACACACACACACACACACACACACACACACACAGAGGCTCAAACACAACCAGTGAGTTTGTGTATCAATATAACCTCGTGCCCTGAGAAGCTTCATGCAGTGTGTATACGTGCTCCTAAACTATGTATGAGTGCATAATATGACAGTGTAGGGGTGTGTGTGTGTGTGTGTGTGTGTGTGTGTGTGTGGTACAGTAGGCACACACTCTCCTCCAACAATAGCTCTCTAGCGCCATCTACTGAAATGGATCCTCAGCAAGAAATGGTGGGAAACTACCACAGCAGCACTGAACCCTCCCAGTTCCACCACTTAGAGAAGGTGTGGGGGGGTGGGGGGGAGTTAACAGGCTTATTGTGAAGTAAAAGTGTGTAAAATAATTAAATAGACGAAAAACACAAATGTTTTCAGCGAGTACAATCCAAGCAATTTATACCAAACTGTAAGTCAGGGTAGGAAGAACGGATGCAAGAGAGATGTAGCAGAGGGTGGAGGTGGGGTGGGGTTAAGGAGGCCAGTGAGGAGGGGAGAGGAAAGGGGAAAAGGTGGAGAACAGAAAGAAAACCGAGAGGTGCAGGTACAGCTAGAGACAACACTGGAAGTGTCAGAAATATTCAGCGTGTGATGGCTGAAATATTGAGAACAAAAAAGGAGAAGAAGGTGTGAAAATATTTACATCAAAGGTTACCAGAGCGGAGCTGCATTTATGTGTGATGCATCTATTTTTATTGTCATAAATGCACAGCACGTGCACCTTCCAGCCGTCTCACACATTCCCTCTGAACGTGCTGTGATGATGAAGCTCACATAAAAAAAAGAACAGCTCAGTGTAAACTTGTCAGTTCAGCATTCACATGTGTGTGTTCTGTTTTTAATTTGATAAAAAAAACAGAACACACACATTTTTGTTTTCATTTCCATCAGCGTAAATGAATTAATAGCACGCTACACGTTTCAGGTTGGTTTGTCTTTGTTAAAACATTGTTCCTGTTGTCTTTCTCAGAAGATTCATGTTTTATGTCTGATCTTTTTCCTTTTATTAAGAATATATAAATATTATTACCTGCAAATAAGAACGCACGGCTGGCAAGTGTGACAGTTTTTATTTGTAATTTTACAGGGGGGGCAGTGCTAATTTGTGCTATTTGAAGCCGATCCTCATCATAATCAACTGGAAGTAAGAATGAAAGTATTTTCAAATTATTTGATTCAGTTTATAATTAAACAAAATTGGGGTTAATTAAATAAAACAATCCTACTGACAGATTATCAGTGTGAAATTAAATTGAACAGGCTGTGTGTCACTAATTTCTAACATTACTTCCCTTTTTAAGGGTCAAGTGAGGACAGAGTGTGTTCCAGCATGCACTGTGACAAAATACACACACACACACACACACACACACACACACACACACACACACACACACACACACACACACACACACACACACACACACACACACACACACACACACACACACACAGTAACGTCCTGGGTTTATAACTTGATTTATGTGTCCAGTCTTCTTTATATTTCTCCTTTACACATTTATGTTGCCCCTGAAATTCTTTCAGTCGTTTCGGGATAATGAAGTGTTTCTATTCTACTCTTACTCTTATTATTTTCGCTCCTGTCTGTCCGTCCTGGAGGAGGGGGTCTCCTCTGCTGCTATTCCTGAGGTTTCTCCCTTTTTTTAATGGAGTTTTTTTTTTTTTTTTTTGTCAGATCTGACTCAAGGGTCTAAGGGCACTGAGTGTTGTGCAGATTGTGACGCCGACAGCCACAAATTTTAATTCTTGGTTGTTAAAAACAAAACTGACTTCTTGACTCTATCAGTAATAATCATTAATGCTGCAAGCAGTTAAGCATTAACTGGGTTCTAGTCTCATTTAGTCTTAGGGAAGCAAATATTTTAAATATTTAAATAAGATTAAACAGTCAGCTAAAGTTACTTGATGTGTTCTTATTACAGTGTCGCAGGGAAAAAACCTTGTCTTAAGTTACGTGGTTGCTATTTTAGGATTTATTGTATTGGCAAAAGGCAAAGTGAGCCTGTGCAGCACCTTCAGTGACGCTCGATAGTGATACTTTACTTTAGTGATACTAGAGTATAAAGTTATAATTAGTTCAGCAGCTTTGGTGGAGAACTCTGACATGCTCCAGCTGCTGCAGCACCAGGTAGCGGTGGATGTCCTCAGCTGGCCTACATTTTGGTGAAAGTTGCAAAGCCGTGTGGCGTTTCCTCTTTGAATTTCATACGTGCGTCAGAATGTTTCAGTCGAGCTGAGAGACTTACAAACACGGTCTAACTCTGAACTCGGTTAATTGTCAGCTACCGTATACTATCATCCTTAGCATCTCCACAGCTGGTTCAGTGTCTGAGATCCACGTTTCTTTTAAACTGAAGTGCTAGAGAAGTGCTGCAGATCCAGGAGTAAATAATCAGCTGTTTGTGTGGTAAATCCAGAAATCCCATGTTGAGCAGATGGATGTATCTTCTACCCACACACATATTTATGTACTTACTGGGCAATGACAATAAAATCACAGCCAGCGGAAGAAAAAAAGAAAAGTCTAGACTGCAGTTTGAAGGGGAGGGGGGGGGCAACAAGCGGGCTGTATCTGTGTGAGCTGATCATTTGTTGTCTGTCATATGTTATCTGGATGTCCTACAGTGGGATGAGAGAAAATCAGGCCGGCCATCAATCACCTGTCCAAGCGAAGACGACTGGAGGTACTGACAGAGGAAACACCGACACCGCAGACGCTCAGCTGGAGTCCCGACATGACAGGACAAAACCAGCTCTTTATACCACTTACTTATTATTTGTGATTGAAGATACGCTGCACACACATGGACTGTGACTGGCACAGCCACTTCCTCATCAGCATCTACTTTACCTACGTAAACATTCAGCAAATTGACTTGCATTTGTCTTACTGCCTTATCTTTGATTGGGATATACAGTTCATCTTTTCTGGATTAAAAAAAATATATATATATTTGATTTTATCCACAGAAAAACAGAATAAGCAAAATATTATTACAGTTGCATCACTGCTCTGGCACCTTCCTTCTCATTAGGAAAAATGAAAAATCAGAGGCTACGAGAGCTGAGATTGAGCAACTGACACCCCCACTCCTCCTCCTCCCCTGTAATTCCAATCTTCCTCTCTTCCCACTAAGGGCCTCCTGTTGGCAGGTGACAGCTCAGTGGATGGGCCCCTTAGCCCGCTCCCGGATGTCCAGAGGGGGGTGGGGGGTGGGTTAGGGGTTGTGCAGAGGCAAGGGGCAGAGTCGTTGGAGCCTCCCCCAGCTCCCCTCACCCCAACCCAGGCCTAATGGTGTGGAGCGAGCCCCCTCACTCCTGCTGCGCTACAAGCTTCAAAACTATGGACAGAGAGGCAGGAGGAAGAGCCCTGTTCTCAGTTCCACTCTGCTAAACTGGTTGAGGCGTGTAAGCCAAAAGAAAGTTTTACAATACACAGACACACACACACACACACACACACACACACACACACACACACACACACACACACACATACACACAGACACACACAGACACACACACACACACACACACACAGGACTGCCACCTCTTGTCAAATACATCGTGGAAGCACTGCATGAGTTTTAGTTCCTCTGAGGAAAACACATTGTATTTGCAGAGGTTGTGTGTTTTTTATGTGTGTGTGTGTGTGTGTGTGTGTGTGAGTCCCTCAGAGCAGGACAAGGTTGCGATGACAGAAGTTTAATCCCTGTGGTTTTCTTGGTTTGAGTTTAAACAAGGAAGCAAGTCGAAGCGTAGTCGACCCCCTCTTACAAGTCTTTACCCGACTGGAACCGCTGTCAAATAAAAACCTCTGTCCAAGAAATACCACAGAGGAAGAAAGCCTCTGGCACCGGCTTTCCCTCCCTGCTGAGTGAAGTTTCAGAGACGGAGCAGAGAGTTTAAAGTAGTGTTAGGCCGATGCTTTGGGCTGATATTGGCCTTTGATAAAAATCAGTTTGGGTCCAGCCGGTGTGGTCCGTCTCTGATATGATGGAGGTTCCTGCCTGACCACAGATAGTCATTTCATTCTTATTATTTTTATATCAGATGGCAGAGCAGAAAAAATAAAATAAAATAAAATAATCATCCCGGTGTGGTGTGGGAGGATTTAACTCCACATTCTGCACTGAAACCTCTCTCATGCTGCTGATGTATCCTGCTTTCCAACCCACAATCCCAGGAATTACATCCATACTGGACGGCTGCAGCAGAGCAGGAGCGCGATGTGTGCCCGCTGCTGACGTTCACCGCTAACGCAGGAAGCAGTACGCATCGTGTGTAGAGCGACACACAGCAGTGGGTGTGAAGGGCACTGTGGTGGACGGGTGTGTAGGACATCTGTCACAATCCAGTTAATGTTTACCAGAAAACGACATCTTTCCCTTTTACCATGACCAAATGTGTTGCCAAAGTGGCATCATGTCTGATCCATTCTTTATCTGCAATAAACACGATCCCTCCTCTCGGCTGACTTTATCATACCGCAGATGTGATGTTTGCTTTTTCTGACCAAAAGCGCCTCATGACAGCCAAGTGGACATGAGTGAAACAGTGGCAACCAGATTTCAATCAGCCTTAAAATTCAGTTATTAATTTAGCTCTCTCTTGGTTTATAGATAGATAGATAGAAATACTTTATTGATCCCCGGGGGGGAAATTCTGGTGTTACAATAGTAAAGAAGTAAAAGTGACCTCCACCATGAATACAAACAAATAAATAAACAAAATAAAAATGTGCAAAATGTTGCAGGTAAATACATAAACACAAAGTGTAATATACACTATAAACAGTACGTGCAAACCAAATGTAATGTGTTATGTGTGTTATATGGGATTTTCTACCCTTAGAATCAAATCTGTGCATTCTTGAAAAATCTAAAGGGATCACCAGGCAGGCTGGATCCCAAAAATGTCAGTATAAGCCTTTAAAAATGTATGCCTGTCCGCCTGAGCCGACAATGGTAGCGCCCACAAAGAAGGAGAATTTTCAATGCAGTACATTCAAGGCCAAATTAACCCATTAGAGGGCACCAGAGCAAGAATGAGTTTAAGGGCCTCTGTTAATCCCCCTGTTTCTCAATCCTCAGTGCTTAGTCCCACATTTGCCACGTAGTAATATGATTTAACACATTCACTTAGGGATATGCAACACAGTCAATGGGTGCTAAACTAAACTAATAAAGGTCTTAAAGGTAGATTTTGATGCAGGAACCCCACCATGTGACAGAGCCTCCACACAAGGTCACGAAGCAGTTAATATTATGCTTTAGTGGTGCATATTCCCAAACAAGTTTTGTCAATCAGTTGCCACACAGTCAGGCTGGAGCTCACAGGGCCCTGCAGTTCTGGGTCAGCGTCCACTTTGCCCAGCTGGTAACACAGCTTTGAATACAATTCTCAAAAGTAGGTTTTTCAGTCCCATTTGAGCAGGCTCCCTCCTACAGTGACTCTCCAGCTTCAGTTTCTGTGTGCAATTAATGAACAGTTCAGTCAAGCAACTTCAGCTAAGTGACACCCTCATGTTATATACTGTATTGTTTTGTACTGATACTTGTTGGATCATCTTATGTTCAGTGCAGAAATGTTTCTGGACCACGTAGTCAGGGTGGGATCACTGGTTTTCTCACAGTTCCCCCCAAAACAAAAGACAAGAAAGAAATATCAAATAGACTTACGATCCTGTCAAGATGGAGGAGCCAGTGACTCCCTCGTGGGAGACAAAAACTCTCCCCCACACACACACACACACACACAGAGCAGGAGAACAGGCCGACGCTGGACCTTTGGCCTGCTGTGGTCGTGATAACACTGCCACCTGGAGGCACACACACACACACAGGACATTCACACTGCAGTGAGAGCGCTTGGAGGCAGCGCTCATCTCACTCAGAGCACTCCAGCAATCAGTGGGGGAAATGTAAGGTGAAATAAACTAAACCCAAATATGATTAGGAGAGGACATTCGTGCCGAAATTCAAAAACTTTTTGTGAATTCACATTGACCACCGAATGCTTAGTTAATCCTTGTATATGTTGTTATTAATTTGATTAAATAATACAATTAATAATAATAATAATGATACTACTAATAGCAATAATAATAACAACAATGATGATGATAATAATAACAATAGTGATAATAATATTAATAATAATAATAATAATAAAAGTGATATCAATAATAATAATAGTAATAATAATATTATGTTGCTGTTGTCATTCATCACTCATTTATGAAAACATGAAGCAGGTTAGAAGCTCCATTCATGAAATTTGATTCAGTGAGCTGAAGTGAAGCCACTCTCCACATGAAGCACCTAATAAACACTTGTGCTCAATAATGATCAGTCCTGTTCCACACACAGAACCCTTAATTCACTCTCAAAAAAAATAAAAAATCGCTGAAATGTAGATGCCCCGTCAGGGTCCCACGAGGTCACATGACAGAGACATAATGGAGTCATACAGTAAGAGTGATTTGCTCTTGATAATCAACATGATTCCTCTCTGTCTCTGTGTCTCAGCGCTGTGTAATGACTCTGCTTAATTTCTCAGGGGAGCAACAGTAATAAGTGATCATTGACAAAAGGATTTCTATGGAGACGTTCACATTATCTCCGCTTGGCCAGCTGGCTCACCACATCTGTCTCACTATCCGTCTATCTGCCTGTCCGTCTATTCTTGACTATTTTTAACAGCCTGTACTTTCGCTATGAGATGTACACCTATGGATAGATAGATTCATGGAATTCGTGACATTTTCATCCAAAAAAAAGTGGCACACTTCATCCAGATATGTACTGTACATGTCTAGCTGCCAGCAAAACAGTAGAATATTTAACCATCTAGGTGAGTTAATCAAATAAAAAAAGAGGGGAAAGAAAACTAGCTAAAAGCTCTGTGACTGTAATGGTCTGGGTGTGGCACAGTGAAGCCTATCTCCAGTCTGATTTAAGAAAAAAAATAGAAATAAGTAGAGCAGGTCTATGTGCAAACTGTCAAAGTGTGAGAAGTGCCTGGCTTCCATTCTGGGTCGGAACATAAAACACAATAACAATATTAGGTAAATCTGCACCTATCCGTTCTAATATATTATATGAGGATATGAGGAGCCTGCCATTAACACACATTCTCAGTTTTCATTAAGTTACTACAAAATAAAAAAAACCTGGGCCCGGACTCACTACCCCCCCCCCCCCAAAAGAAAGGTGACTCCCTAAAATTCAGAGCCGCGGTCATCACCATATTACAGGATGTAACTGGGACTGGCACCGCTGCAGCTTCTGCTAATAGCCTCTCCCTGCATTCTTGCCCCGGGCTCTGAACCTCACTCGCTGTTGGGTGGGGTGTGTCGGGTTTGTTATTGTCTGCCTTCTGCACAGCACACGGCAACTTTGGAGCTAAAGCTACCGGCAAAAGAAAAGTCAGCCCCTGCTGTAGAATATACCCCGGCAGTACACTTAGTAAGTGGAACTGGTGCAGTGCAGGTCTCCCCCCACCTTAAATCTATGTTGCCTAAGATGGGAAGTGAACTAAAGATATAAGGTTTGTAAGAGCACGAGTGCTTCCTGTACTTGATATATTCAGCATGATATACAGAATTCAGCCTGATAACACGTCTCTTTATTAGCAAATGGCCTTGATTTGTTTTTGTATCATTGAAGATCCATTATTTGAATACTGGTGTTTATTTGAGAACTTTTTCTCACCTGCATAAAATTTGCCCCAAACACACAAACTGCAGCAGCAGACTGTAGCAGACAGTTCATAATAAGTGTTGTGGGCTCTTTATTTCGTTCAGGTAAAAACCTGCTCTTTACATCCCAGAAGGAAACAAAGGAGGACACATGTAGGATGGTCTGTTACAGCAGTAAAAGCTGTTTCAGTTGACCTTTTCCTGACAAGGCATTAATAATATGAGCCGGAGGGCAGTATCTATTCATTCATTTATTTATTTCTAATCAATTATCGGTCAAATAAGCACACACACAAAAAAAATTCCCTCTAATTCTATTTTAGGATGGACCACGTCTTGGCTTGAAAGTTGATCTCCCTTTCTCCTACTGGCTAAGTGATAATAAATTAAACAATTGTAAAATAGACAATGTGATGGGAAAAAAAAGACAGAGCTGCTCTATTATTCTCCAGTACTGCTGTGCCACACAGTTGAATATGAAGCCAGACAGAATTTTATAGCTGTGGGAAGGTTATCGTTCTATTGTCCGTTGCCACAGTTGTGAGGAAAATTGCTTTGCAACACAGATGACTTTTTTATGCGACCGGGAATGCGCACTTTGCCATATGAGAATATCCACAGATAGTAAGTGGCGAGGCGATGCCCTCACACGATGAAAACGCTTCAGTGACAGGACTTAATGATATTGAAGCAAATTACAGGATGCAGAAGATCAAATTACAGGAGTTATCTGTTCAGCCGAACAACAACGCGACCCTGAGGATCAGCAGAGCGACGGCCATTATTTTACCTATTTGGATTCTCTCACGTCCGTATTCTTCCTGACCTCTAATGGCTCACGGGAGGCGCAGCCTTGTATAATGTGATTTAAGCAGCCAATTTAACGTGAGTCAACGAGCCACACTGCTAGATTTTTATTTTTTTTTTATCTGTTTGCAACAATAATCCAGTCAGAGGAGTATCAGAGTTACCAAAAATGAAAAACGGAAATAAAAAGCAACACCAAACAACAGAGACTGAGCTTTTTATGGTGTTTTTGACGCTAGATTTATCTTTGAACGTGTGATACTGAGGTAAGAATCTGTGTGGAGGTGGCTTCCCTCTCAGCTCTTCAGAGGCTGTGAATAAAGTGTCCCGATGACACAGCAGTGACCCGCCACCTCTGCATTTGTTTCTAATAGAAGCTTGGCAAAAGGCAGGTATTTAACCCCGAGCGGCTCTCCTCATTAATGGGGGTCCTTTATATCCAGCTGAACTGTGAAAGGAGCTCTCATTTTCTCTCTCTTGTTTGTCTCCACTGTCGCCGCTAATAGTAAAGAAGAAGCTGCAGCTCGCACACACACACACACACACACACACACACACACTCTTCGTACTGTGTGACCTGGTGTGAGCTGACCCTGACATTTTCCTCTCCTCTAATGCTCTTTAAATGGGCTGCAGGGCAACTGGAGTCTTGTATGGCTCCACAGGCAGCCATTATGAGGCAAAAAGCAAAACCAGAGGGCAGGACAAGACATTACCTCTCCAGGTCTCTCTTTTTTTTTCTTTCCTTCTCTCAGGCTCACTCCATTCTGTCCCTCTCGCACATGAACAAAAGTACTCGTGCAATTTTCATTATCATGTAGCTCAAAATTAGAAAAAAACAGGTAGAAGGGGAGAGATGTGTTATTGTTATCATTGGAGGTCTCGACACCACGGGTGCTGGAGGCCCATTATTCTGCTAAACCAGCCCCTTAGCCATTACGTCTCAGCGTTCACCGGTTTGCTCCTCTCTTGGCCTTTTGGGCTTGTTGGAACTGACTGCTTAACCTCAAATATAGACTTCTTTTTATCTTATCTGGGCTGCTTTTGAGTGTTCATACTGTTGTATTTCAAAGACTGCGCAGATCACAGATCCAGAATCTCAGACGTCAGATTAAGTTTCAAGATGGTTTTCCCTTTAGGCGGGAACTGAATGTTTTCTTGCTCTGCTTACCCTCCTCCTAAAAAACCTTTCTTTTTAACATGATCATGGCTATTTCATATATTATCATCACTAGGTCTTCTCTACATAAGTCAGTTCTATATATATGCTGAGTTGGCAGTTTAATGGGTTTAACTAGATATGAAAGAAGAGTTGATACAACTGTGGTCCATTTATGAGGCTTACTGTTTATAAAGTGTTTTATAAGTGTATATAAGTGTTTCTAATACTTTGCCCACTGCTGAGAAAATGTAATTTATTAATGTATAATTAGCCTTAAAGATGGATAAGATAAGATAAGATATTCCTTTATAAGTCCCATGACGGGGAAATTTACAGTTTAGACAGAGGAAGTATAAAAATAGAAACAATATGCAAGAAGGGGGGGTATAAAGAAATGTATTGCACAGGATATTTAGGCTATTTTACATCTTTTCATGAGTATGTATTGAGCCCATTTGCTCAGTTTTTTAGATTTTTTTGCATTAGCCTTCACTGTTTAATTAGAGCTCACTACAGTGTGCAGCTATTCAAAAGCTGTTTTCTTGTATATGCATGAGTTTTGATGGCATAGTTGCACATCAGCCACTACAGTGGATCCTATTGCATCATCTCAGACACTGACTGCTGCCCAGTGGGAAGACATTGCAAGATGAATAAAACACTTAGTAAAAAAAATCCTGACTGAGGTTATCATAATTCATGCATGAAAGGGTTCATTAGTTTTTCAATCACCTCTGTGTTCACTGTCCTGTTTGTGGGTAAACTGCAATGAGCAAGTGACTGAACATCTCAGCTCACATCTCTGATGATGTGACTCTAACGCTGCCAGTTAGCAGTTTCTGAAAATCAAAGAAATCCATTTTACGGCTACAATACACAGCCAGAGCTGCTGATCTGGAATGAACCCAAAGTGGGCCGATAGCTACTAACATGACCGAAGGCATAAACATTTTGACACCAGCAAGTGCCGCAGAGTAACACAGCAGACCTGATTGGATTATTCCCACAAAAAAAACAAGTGCTATTGTGACATTGTGGCAGCTTGAAGGTTGTGCAGCAGCTGCCGTTGGTTTGTTTCATTCACGGCAAAATGAAATGAATTTTGAATATGGACAAAAGAAGAAATCAAAAAGAAGTGAGCGCAGGCCAGATGTGGGTGCTTTTGTTGGCAGTTGTCCTGTTTTCTTGCTCTTTGTCATACGTTCTCATAAGTTATTATCCTTATTGCTCACATAACTCTTCTACTCTTAATACTGCCAGGCCATTAAGGATAACTTCCCACATCAGTGTCATTAATCCCATCTCATCTCCACGCATATTATTTCCTTTTTTTCCCCAAACCCCTTACATCCATCCATCAGCCATCCATCCATCTATTCCTCCTTTCCTCCTTCCATCAAAGCGGTGCCAGGGGTCATGGTAATAAAACACAGGACTCATGATGTAATTATTATTACATACATTCCAATTTAAATGCTAATGGATCTGGTAATTATTAGGTATATTAGACAAACGTACACACATTTATGGGTACGAAAGCCACTACATCTACAGTACACACCCACAAATGGATGAATGGCGACATGCACACACACACACACACACACACACACACACACACACACACACTTATTAATAATAAGATGAAATTCCCTAATTATAATGAAGTCTGTGATAGCTGACTAGCCCTCCCAGTCATTAGTGTGAATACATTTCCCTTAGGTAATTATGAACATATTTCGACCCTGTGATTAAAAGATGATTCCTTCTTCTTCAGATAATGGGGCTAAAGAACATAGTCAAGATTCTTCTTTGCCAGACACTGCCACAACTTTAGCAGACTGATGCCGACTGGGTGTCCCTCTGGATTCACTGACCCCTGGTGTGGGTGTATCTCTGTCTGACATAAGAGCTCCCATGGTCGTGAAGTGCATTAGTACCACCAGCCTGATAGATCCTCCAGGGCCTCAAGAGTCTCATCACCAGTGCCCAAATGAGCTTCAGGCTGCCGATATGCAAGTCACAGGCAGCGAGGAGCAGGAAGGGTCGGTGGGTGACAATTTGGTTTCTTCCTCTGAGGCACTGCACTTCCATCCATCACCCAGAGAAGCCTGTCAGAAGCCTTGATAAGACTTTGGATTGCACCTTGTAGGACATGAGAGATGTAGAGTGGAGAGAGTGGAGATAGGACAGCAGTACCTACGGTCTCTTTGGTCCAGCATTCAACTCTCCTGGCTGAGGGGATAAAGTGCTAAAATGGGCATGTGTTGGGGGACAAAATTTGAATTTCTTGACGTTATTATTTCGTTATGTTGCAGTCTGCAGATAGTAGGAGTTAACTGAAGAAACCACAGACTTCTAAATCATTTGGTATATATCATTTACACATACACTTTATGCACATTAGTTTGTCCCACTTTCATATCAAATACAGACTCTGAGCAGGTGTAGAGTAAGTTATGCACACATGGGCAGAAGTATGTGTCGATACAAAGTGAGTTTGAATGATTAATATTTGAATTTGATTTGCTTAACTTTAATAATTGCATTGAAAATCTGAAGAGCATAATTTGAAATGCAGTTTAAAAGTTTGAGGATTTAGGAAGAAACTTGATTAAACCTGATTAAAATATTACGACACTGTTGCTCGTGAACGGCATTTGACTTTCAAATTCAGGTCTGACAATTCAAATTCACTTTTCATAATTACTGGAGAGGATCAAATACAGTTTCGCAGCAAATTAATTCAGTTTCATAGTATAACATTCAGTTTCAAGATTATTAGAATTAAGTTCCAAACTAATAAATCAAATGTCAGATTCTATTATTCAGATTCAGTTTTTTTGATGAATTTATTCAAGTTAAACAAGACAAACTCTAATCATGTCATTCAAAGTCTGTAAAGAAAGAAAAGTCTGTATTCAATCAATTATCCCCCCCACAAAATGATATCTTTGGAAAATTCTGATGTGGTTTGTGAGAACAGTTCAGCGCTGACACTGCTCTGCACTCATCACGTCTATCATTCTCTGACTTGGAGAATTATTGTCTCAAGAATGTGTTACTGTAATTCACTCTTCACCTGCCGAAACAGTGAAGCACACTCATGCCTTCAAATTAGTCTGCCAGTGTGCTCACTGGATCCAACAAAGAGATCACATAACCCCAATCTTTGCATTGTTAACTTCAGGACTGATTTTAAAGTTTTACTCATGACTTTTAAAACCCTGCATGGTCAGTATATCTACTACTTTTACTGCCAGGGCCTTCAAAACTCTGGAACAGTCTTCTTGCTATAATATGATATATAAGACTTAATATTGGTTTGCACCTTCATAAAAATTAAAACATGCAATGGCTGAGATCCAAGTCCTCTGGAACTGGGCCGCCGGCTTTTACTGCCTATGTCGAGCTGTTCGTACGTCATTATTTTGTCAGTCTAGGTATCAGAACTCGGTGTGCCGTCATATAGGAGAGGGAGCTGCAACACTAGCGCACTGAGGAGGACCAGGCACAGTACAGCAAAGAGAGGTTCACATGTTGATCAGCTGTACTTTAGCCAGAATCAAAATATACCCAGATAGGCCCTCACGCTAAAGAGGAGGTCCTCTGTTTATTACAGATAGCAGAAAAAAAAACTGAGCTTTACCCTTGAAAATACTCCCGTTTGTTACTTTTACCGTCCTTCCCTGACCGTGATCACCTCCCCACCTCTGACACTATAAAAGAGAAAACTGTATAAAGCAGCAGAAAATGAAAACTTTGAGTCTTCTGAAGAAAATACAGGAGAATTGATGTTCCTTCAATTTTCCTTTGACTGATGATGACAGCACAAACGCACCCACACACACACACACACACACACACACACACACACACACACACACACACACACACACACACACACACAGAGCCGACAGGAGCAGTAATCAACTCTGGTATGTGCAGGATGAATGGTTGTCCAGGGAACAGGTAGAAATAGAGAAGCAGGCAGAGGATGGAGTGACCACATGTTTCTAAAAGAGGGATGTGTGTGTGTGTGTGTGTGTGTGTGTGTGTGTGTGTGAGTCATCTCCAGAGCTATAAAGTACCAGTACAGTACCATGCTGCACTGGACTGGCTGAAAAAATACAGAAAGCACTCCTAATACCCATCTCCAAATATTCCCCTAAAAACCACAGAGTAGACAATTACATTAATTTATTTTTTATTTTTTTGCTTTTCATCGCTGCTTGTTTTCTGCACTAAGCACATTGATTTAAGTGAGACGTGCACCAACAGTTGACACATTTGTAACCTATCCAGACAAGGTCCTAGCTGACCATTCAATTCATCTTCGTCTGTCAGGCTGTTGGTGTTGCTCAACAGTCCTGCTGCATGCAGTTCTCTACAATTGCAGTCAGGGATGACGTGTGTGGGAATGAGCACAATGATGCAAAACATCCCATTTGATCCATTATGTTTATGTGGTATTAAAAAAAAAAAAAAAAGTCATGACTTGCTTAAAAGACATGATTTTCAGGATCTTCACTTTTCACACTCTGTTACCGAAGGGTTTAAATGATGATCTTCCTTTTAATGTGATGCTATGAGATGTATTTTTCTGACACACCATCCATTTTAGACTCATCTAAAAGGAATCATTCTACTTTAAGCCTTTTCTTTCTTTTCTTTTTTTTTTTTTTGGCTGTGTATCCTCCTTCTGTGCTTCCTTAGTTTATATAATTCCTAATCGTGTCTTCCCTGGCAGCTTTTCTTCTTAAGCTACATTTAATGTACATTTGGCATGAGATGATCTCTGTCTATTTATTTTGTAGGTATCAACCATGCCATGATGTGATTATGTGCGATGCCTGATTTAGCGAGCGCTGTCAGTCTGTGGTGTGACCAGATTGGTCCACGGGAAAGAACAGTGTGTTTCCATGTAGTGTTCAAAACCAATTTGGTGGCTATTTATTTCCAAATGCTTTCACAAGGTCCCATTGAGAAGGGCATCAGTGTCACGTTGAAATAATTCTGAACAATCTAACAGGACCGAACCGAAGGTGAGTGACAAACAGAATATATTACGACCTGCACTTGTGCCGATGATGTTGGCCGACTGTTTAAATGAAAAGTGAAGAGCGTGAGGTGTGGAATTCACTTGAACGCCGTCAAAAGGCTACGAACACACGCGCACGCACTAACACAGTCATTCGGCATTCACACATTGTAATGAGGACATTCTGTTCCATTTCTTCACTGTCTATCTAACCCCAACCTAAACGCTCATCACAAAAAGCCTACACCTCACTCCTCCTCTGAAAGGACAGAGAGTGAGAGTAAAACCACTGTGTCCAAAAGCACAAAATGTTTGTCTGGCTGTCTGCTCAATTTCCATGGCCTCGAAAGCCAACAACAACTCCACCAACTGTGACCAAACAATCTTGTTAGTTTCCCCCCCTCCCCCACCCAACTTCTTTCTTTTCTGTGTCTTACAAGCAAAGTGACCGCCCTTCCCTGCAACTGCTTTTCTCTGTAAAAAGCACGCCGGAGACAGGATTATTTCCTTCACAGACGCTGTTTACGTTGCAAACCTGCACTGAAATTTAAATCTAAACGTCTAAATAGTTTCATTTTCTCCTTTTTAATTTCAACAAAAGATACAACAGCAGAAAAGAGCCGTGAGCGAGCGAGCGAGCGAGCGTGCTCCGCAATATGACTTTGTTTGAATTTCCTATTTAGTGGTAAAGCATGCTGAGCTTTGAATGTCATTCCTTTCCACTTACGGCGAGGGGCTTCACTTCAGGGCTCTCACAGACGAACTACAGCGGCACTGCAGCCTGTAATGACGGAAGAACTATGAGCTCAGTTCGACTTGTCGGTTAACAGCTACAGTGTGTTCACAGCACTCATAGCAAGACGTGGTCCAAAGTTATGGCGTTTCTGCGTTTGGGCTGTTAACATAATGTATATGTGATTACATCCACGGATGGATGGAGGGACGAGGACATGTGCCACCGAAAAGCTGGATGTTTACCTACATAACGACTTCTTTTAGCTACTCGCACTGCTCCTTGAAACAAGCTAGAAATCAGTGAAAAGAGTAGTACGCTAATGATGAATAATCATACCTTGTTACAGAGGGAGTGAGGCACTGAATGTGTGCTGATTGTAGCGAGCCGCTTTATTTGGATCCTTTAATCCACAGACCACACAGACAATGACAGAAATCTTACTGGGTTTTTTTTTTTTTTTCTTTCTTTCTTGAATTTCTTAATTCAAGAGGTTTTGTTTCCAGTTTAATGGCAGTTCATGTCTTGCTTTTGATGGGATTTTTACATTGTTTTCCGAAGCAGATGAACCAGGGGAGACGGGGGGAAAAAACAGCAATGTTTTAGCATAACTCATTATCGACCACTACGATGCCCTCCAGTGCTACACGCAGCCAGCTAGACGGCAGCACTAAAGAGTCTCATTTATTTGTACTCCTATTTATGAGAAGAGAAGTTTAATTTGGTGTATGTATTATGCATGGTATTGTGAATTCATCTTGACCGCCTGTTTGTCTGACTCCGGTTCTCCTTTAGGCTGCTCGAGGTTGTATTGGACATTTTCTGATGCCGTGAGCCGGAAGAATGAGCAATTATCTCTTATATTGCTTTGACTTCACTGGTGCAAATATAAATGCACCCAAACATATACAGAAACTGGCAGAAAGCACATTTAACACAGCCAAGGCTGCAATTACACTTGTCATGGTGGAATTAGTCGTGATTTGTTGGGTTTTTATTTCCATATGTGAACATGAATATTGTAATTATATGATTTCAGAATAATGCACTGCACTTCGCTGACATGTCAATTTGCTCCCTGAAATATTTCCTAAATCTTAGAAATCTCATGGTCAGGATAAAATCTCCTCCACTTGGATAGTACATCTATTATTGTTCTTTTTTAAACTTTAAACGGTAGATTTTAGGCCAGAAAACAGCAGCTTTTAATGCATTAAAATACAAATACAATCTTCTTCTTTTCTTTCTTTAGATTCTGGAAATCGCAATGAGAGCAAAAGTAACTTTTTTAGGCTGAAATATCTCAATAACTTTTGGATGGACTGCCATGAAATTCAGTCCAGACACAGACGATGACTCCTAAAGTTTTTCCTCTAGGGCCACGCTGAGGTTGACAACTAATGGATGGATGGTAATAACTTTAGTGATCCTCTGAACTTTTTCTTATTTTTCTTTAGCTCTATAATCAGGTCAAAAATGTACATTTGGTTTACGAGCAAATACCAGCAAAACTAATAACATTCCCAGCAGGCAATTATTTTAGTAAATCCTGTGTTTATCAGATTTATTTTATTTTATTTTATTCATAGATATTGTTGGCTCGAACCTGGAACCTTTTTGTGGAGTAACAGAGCTAACCACTGCACCACCATGCTGCCCATGTTCAAAACAACTGACAACAATAAATACTATCCAGTAATTACATTATTCACTATTTTGTGAAATATCATAAAACCTGTTAATTCATTGCATTTAAAATAAAAGAATGAAAAGTAACAGAAACAATCGTTTTCTGTCACCTGACCCACAGTCATCAGCTGTTCATTCATCTCAAGTTACTGCTCTGTGGAACCGCACAATTAGCTGTCAATTAGCACTAAGCATGCACTTACACCCGCACACACACACCCACACAGCACACACACATATCCCTTAAGTGGCTGTCTGCCAACAGTCTTATTATTCTATCTGCATAACCGTTGTTGCAGGAAAACAAAGAGGAAACAATAGAAGGCAGATAATAACGACCAAGATGAAAAGTAGATGTAGAGGAGATGTGACAGAGGGCAGCTGAGGAGAGAAACGGGGGGGAGGCGGACGTGAATGGGAGAAATGTCACAGAGAGAAAGATGCTCGAACGAAGGGAGGCATGAGTCTGGGCTTGTTAGAGCTGCTCTGTGTGCTGGACAGACTGCCAGGGGTTTTGGATCAGAGGGAAATGAGCCCCGGCCACGAGCCAAATGTTACCACAGTACTTGGCTGTTAGCCACCATGGCAGCGAGTCACAAATGGCCTTGAAATAATTTATGTCTCTAAATCCAATTGGGCAGCTCAAAATAAATTTTAAAATCTGAGGTCATTCATTGCACCAGTTTTGACATTATTACGGTTGTTGCACACAATTGTTACATCAGTAAGGCTGCACAACTAATCATGCAGCTGTTTTATATATATACACTGTATATATATATATATTTTTTTTTGAATTTATTTTATAATTGTTTTTACAATTTTTGTCAGAAACATTTCTCAGCCCCTGCACCATGGGCCATGGTGTGTGTCCTGCCAAAGTGTCAAGAGACCGAGCTGCAGAGTGGAGCATCAGCTGAATCATTTCAAGTTATGAAAGGACAAGAATCTCCCCATGGACACTTTTATTCTGTTAGGACTCATCGATCTGTGGCCCTCAGTGTTTTCAGAAACTTATATTTGGAGGGAGTGTGGAGATTTACCCTTCTCTTAAATTACTACCCTGGTCCACACACTCTCTCTGTCGGTCCTGTCTAATTTTACTTCACATCATTTCCCAGAATGATTTTCAACTGAAGGACTGAACTTGTTACATTCAGCTGTTTGGCTTCACGTGTGGTTTAAATGCGTCCACGTTAAGAGTAGAAGGGAAACACAAAAAAA